>NC_090733.1:119194913-119217413 GCF_036898095.1 Palaemon carinicauda
TTATTATTACTTGCTAAGCTACAACCTTAGTTGGACTAGCAACGAATGGTTCAAAGTTTAACGTAGGAGAAGTTATATATCCCTCCCCTTTGACTGGATAAACTGGGTCACGTCCTCATCTGGTTACTCAAGAGAAACATGGCAAGTCTTGAGTTTAGAATTGGATTACACTTGCCTACTCCAGTTTGAACATTATCCTCTGTGATGGCGTTCGCTTAAACAGTAGCATACCAACTTATAAAATCGATAGATCAATAAACATTTACTCATATTTGGGCAAACAATTGTTGATCAATGATGGCTGGTGTATGCCAAGAAACACTTGACTTGTTTGAAGCAGACTATAAATGACAATGCACACATTTGGTGACAATAAGGTGCAACTGACCTAATCAAACGCAATTAAATTAGATTAATTGGATATTCATAAATCTTAAAGTATAAATAGAATCGTACCCGTGCATTAAACAGCTTGGCAAATTTACATTTCCCAGATAGATATTACACCATCATTCATGAACTATCATAATGATAATAAGGTTAGTCATGAATAGTTCATCTCAAGTTCGTGACTTTAAATGTAATGAATCAAGAGGCACCATTTATCAAGTGACTAGTTTTGATTATCCAGCCAAAGCAGTTTTGTCTACAATGAATTTAATAAGTTTTATTTTTAAACATCTATCATCGCGAACTTATGAAAGAAATATAATACCTTAAAATGTAAATTTTTCAATAACTACTTGTTCCCAAATAATTTACACTCGTATAAATTACGATTAGTTTGTTCGAGACAAAACCAGAAATATATAAAGTTAGAAGGCTGGCGATGGATATCTAAAAGATAGGACAATTAAAAACTATTAAACAGATTTTTAGTAATGGATTAACAAATAAGAAAACTTGTTTAAAATTAATTCATTCATTAAAACTACAGGAAGGATTGAGGGAGGACCTTATCCTTAATATATATATATATATATATATATATATATATATATATATATATATATATATATATATATACTGTATATACACACGAGATTCAATCACAAGATAAAATAAAATAAAAAGTGACATAAATGAATAACAGCTAAAACCTTCTTCAAAAAAAGTCATTTTCACAACCACGTTTAGACCAAATATCACATAATGCTGATTTACATTTAATCATATATTTGCAAGTTATTATCCTCAATTTCCATTATTCCCCTTTGCGAGTCTTCTCCTAAGGTTACTAAGCTTGATTTAATCAGCTATTGTGGTCGTCTCGAGATTTTTTTTTAATAAAAGGAGTTAACTAATAAATTGAATTTAGCCAAAGCTGAGTAGAGATAACAAGTAACTGGAAAAATTAATCTTCAGGATTCTCCTCCCCATGGCTGTTTAAGAAAAATTATCAAATCGTAAAAGAGAGAGAGAGGAGAGAGAGAGAGAGAGAGAGAGAGGAGAGAGAGAGAGAGAGAGAGAGAGAGAGAGAGAGAGAGAGAGAGAGAGAACTTATTAAATATAGGAAAACAACACGTGATGAATTAAAGGGTTTATAATGATGAAGGTGCTGACTGTGCATAAAAAAAAATTTGACTTCGTGTACAAAGAATGCTCAGTATACTTCCCTTCAAAACCAGTTGATACTTGAGCCAAGCCAATACCACTCTCCCCCTCCCCCTCCCTCTCTCTCCCTGCCCCCCCCCCCCCTCTCTCTCTCTCTCTCTCTCTCTCTCTCTCTCTCTCTCTCTCTCTCTCTCTCTCTCTCTCTCTCTCTCTCGGAAGCGCCCAGCTCAAGTCGCTATAACAGCCCAAATAAGATGCTCTATCTAAACAAGGAAGTGTAAACTGTGATAGCATTACAGTTCCACTAGTTTTAGTGCTTTATCCTAAAAGGGTTACCAGTTGTTAGCTGGTTAATAAAAGATTAAGTTTTTTTAATGGAAGAAATAGGAAAAATTTCCCACTATCAAATGTTATCAGTTATCGTCATTATTTTAGAAGTGCTTGAAAGCAAAGGTTCTATCACGAAGGAAATCTTCAATCTGAAAGACTTATCATTTTTTATAAAAGCATACTGTTACTTCTAAATCAGCTACCAAAACCGCTGACAGCAGCGCGACTGAAGCAAAGTTTGTTTATTGGATAGATAGTGATGTTAGTGAGACGCGTTCGGATAAGAGGTTTGGCTTGGTCTTCCACATCGGTTAAAGTGAAACTTCTAAACTAAATCTTCCTGACGTTACCCGACTAACATGCTTACTGGTGTGTGTGGAAAAGAATTTCATAGAAGAATCTATTTACTCATCTAAACGTAAATACTACATTGCTTCATTCACAATCTTCCTAGAAGAATTTTTTGGGTACCATGTCCGAACATGAGGTCATTGGGAGGAGTAGAAAATCGGTGGACGAACCGCGATCTTCGGCAAAGCACGTTAAGCTGCTTGACTGATTACAGGACTTCCAGAAATTTCCATATAAGTGAAATCTACACTTAAAATTTTGCATAAGCAGCTACGCTTTTCTGTTCGGGAAGATTTCTTTGGGCGAATGATTTGCAAGGAAATGAATATGCCATAAAATGTCACCATAAGACAACTCTAAAACACTCAAGATGAGAACAGCCTCGTTTTTTTGGCAAGGTACCATTTGTGCATGGTATACCTATCTATCTATCTATCTCTACCTTTATCTTTATATCTATATTTATACATATACTCACACATCATATATATATATATATATATATATATATATATATATATATATATATATATATATATATATATATATGATAAATTTTGCACATTTAGACGTGTTTTTCATATTCAAATAAGCCATATATATTTTTGATACATTAATGTCTGGATTCTCTTAACGACCTCGGGATCAGAGCCCCAGGCGAAATCACACAAAGACAAGAGCTTGGGTCCGGCCGGGAATCGAACCCTGGTCGGCAAGCTTGTATAGACAGTGACTAAGCCACTTGGCCACGAAGAAAGATAAAAGTCAATGACAATTCTTCTGTACTTATACCAGTCGAATTCAGGTATTTTGTACTTAGAATTGAAATCAACCCATCTTCACCATCGTAGCTAATTGGTAGTTTGTTACTTGGCATTCAATTAATGACTAACATACTTTTATCTTTCAATTAATGACTAACATACTTTTATCTTTCAATTAATGATTAACATACTTTTATCTTTCTTCGTGGCCAAGTGGCTTAGTCACTGTCTATACAAGCTTGCCGACCAGGGTTCGATTCCCGGCCGGACCCAAGCTCTTGTCTTTGTGTGATTTCGCCTGGGACTCTGATCCCGAGGTCGTTAAGAGAATCCAGACATTAATGTATCAAAAATATATATGGCTTATTTTAATATGAAAAACACGTCTAAATGTGCAAAATTTATCATTAATTGAATGCCAAGTAACAAACTACCAATTAGCTACGATGGTGAAGATGGGTTGATTTTAATTCTAAGTACAAAATACCTGAATTCGACAGGTATAAGTACAGAAGAATTGTCATTGACTTTTATCTTTCTTCGTAGCCAAGTGGCTTAGTCACTGTCTATACAAGCTTGCCGACCAGGGTTCGATTCCCGGCCGGACCCAAGCTCTTGTCTTTGTGCGATTTCGCCTGGGGCTCTGATCCCGAGGTCGTTAAGAGAATCCAGACATTAATGTATCAAAAATATATATGGCTTATTTGAATATATATATATATATATATATATATATATATATATATATATATATATATATATATATATATATATACCTATGAATATGAGAGAGATAGCGAGAGAATATATAGACAATATGTATGTGTGTATATATATATATATATATATATATATATATATATATATATATATATATATATATATATATATATATATATATATATATATATACACACACATACATACCTATGTATATATAAGAAAGATAGCGAGAGAATATATAGACAATGTGTGTATGTGTGTGTATATGTATGTGTATATATATATATATATATATATATATATATATATATATATATATATATATATATATATATAAATAAATAACATATATACATATATATATTATATATATATATATATTATATATATAAATATATATATATATATATACATATATACATATTTATATATACACACACACGCACATATATATATATATATATATATATATATATATATATATATATATATATATATATTTATATATATATATATATACATGTAAATGTATATATAAAAGTAAACATCACGGATCCTTTGATTTTACATTCACAGCATTTGTTAATAAACGCATTAAGTAATTCTATCTGACAACAACAATACTAAATTACCCTTTTGCGCAGCTGGATGGAAGAAATATATATGAACGTACTGCTGTCATCAGTTGTACTATAGCAATCCTTTTAACTTAATACGCGACTAAGCGACGAAAAATACAACAACCGAAAAGAAAAGCAGAAGACCGATGAAGAATCAAATAAGCACTGGGACCGAAATGATTAAGCACAGAATTATACAAAACACTGGGCTAAGATTAAAACGCAGAGAAATACCACAAAAAGGTCCAAAATTATAGAAACCTCTAGAACGAAGATGAAAATTTTAAGAAAATCCTATGATGAATAGGACTTATGGGAAAACAAACAAGCAAAAATATATTACATATGATATCCATAATTATAACGCAAGTGGAAATAACCGTACACCAGATAACTCGTGGAAATAAACTAATTGATTTATAAAAAACTAATAGTGAAATTAAACTATTTATTCATATATAGCAGTAATGTATGGATACGGCCTATGAAAATATTCTGCTTTATTAATAAATTAAGAAAAAAAGAAGCTTCGAGACTCAATGATAAACGGAAAAATATAAAACCATTCGACCAATTGATGTAAGTCGCAAACTGATTTAAATGCATCATATGTTAATGTAAAATATGAGCAAAGTTGTTCTTAGACGAATTTTCTAATCACTAGGATTGTGGTGGTCGATGTGATAACGTCCCTGACTGGTGATCGCCACAGTGGGGTTCGAGTCCCGCTCAAATTCTTTAGTTTCTTTGGTCGCTGCAACCTCACTATCCTTTTGAGCTAAGGATAGGGTGTTTGGGGAGCCTATAGGTCTATCAGCTGAGTCATGAAGACCCATTGCCTGACCATCCTTGGTCCTAGCTTGGGTGGAGAGGGGGCTTGAGCACTTCTATGTATATAAAGTCAGTCTCTAAGCCATTGTCCTACTCGATAGGGCAATGTCATTGTCCCTTGCCTTTAAACTAGACATTGAGAAAACGTAAAGAAAATCGGAAATTCTAAAAAGTTGGGCGAGTGTTATAAAATAAAAAAATCACTTTAATTCTAAAAAAAAATAAAGAACTAAGCAGAAAGACGGAGAGCATAAAAAAAAAGACTAAAACCGAAAGAGAAGTACGTTAATGTAACAATACAGAAATAGTAAGCAAAGACACGGAAAAATTGCATACTAAGCGAAGGCTATTATTGGCAATATCAAGTTGCCAATAATAAACGAAAAATAAAAAAAGCACAAAAGCGCATGATGAAAAGGAGCAAGGAATAAAATTTCAATCGCTCTGAAGTATGAGGCAGTATTTATGCAGAGAGGAGGAATTGGAATGCCGGATGTGAGAACTAGGATATCAGTGAAATATTAGGAAGAAGGAAGAAGTTATTTAAATGCATAGGATGACAGTAATAGGTTGATGAGAGGGTAGAAAAGTGGATAGAACATTGGAAGGACAAGAGCCAGGTAAAATAAACATACATTACACTTAAAATTTTCCATAAAAAAATGGTAAATGCCTGGCAACATTTATTCCATGATTTTTACCGTTTGAAAAACGGATATACTGACGTAAAGGAGTGACATTACGGTCACCAATCTTAGGTCACCAACCTGTAAAAGATAATAAAGTAAGGTAAATTTACGGTCACCTGTATTTTACTGAAATACGGTCAAGATCAGTATATTTCTATGGCGAATTTCCTTTTAGAATTACGGTTTTTTCTAACAGTGTAGAAAACAAAATAAAAACGATGATTGCCCTACAGACATAATGCACAGGGTAAGAAGAAATTTATTAAGGTTGCATGACAGAAATGGTTAAAATGGAGGCTATATGGGATGAAGGTTTAACCAGTCTAAAGAGAAATGGGTTTTTGCGGGATGAAAAATTCCAGTTCATATCTTGCTTGACTTCAATGAATTAAGATTATAAAAAAAAAACAGCCACCTTATGAAGCATTGAAAACACATGACTGGGCAAGTACTGTTTGAAAGAAGTAACATATAAAAAATTAATATACCAAATGTTGAGGGGGAAAAAAAAAAAAAAAAAAAAAAAAAAAAAAAATTGGCGCTGGCGCAGCTGAGAAGGCAAAACTTCCCCTTATATAACAGACTGAACTTGAAGTTCAGACAAACGAAAAACTCTGGGAAAATTTTTGATTACAGTAATTTTATTGATAACAAAAATGTTGTTAATCGGGGACATAAAAGACATTTCTCAACGTTTTACGAACGCAGAACTATTTTTTTATATCTTGTTTATGGGATTACTGTATCCCCCAAGACCTACAAAAGAGAGCCTTCTTTTGTTAAGTCTTTTAGCTTCAAACAGTTACGGCCTTGTTCCAGATTTACATCATACACTTACATTTCTATGGCTGAAATGCCGCATACCATTATTTGTTTATGTCTTTACGGGATTTACGTCTTCAGGTACTCGAGAAACGTATTGTTGTCATAAAAATGGCCAAGACATTCAAACAGAAAATGACATTCAAACAGAAAAGTTCCAGTTTAAGCTTCCACTGCATAGAATGATCTACTTGGATAAAAACTCCAGCACAAACGCCTATCAGAATAGAGAAAAAATAGCCATAAAAATGACTAATAGAATGATAAATAAAGAGCAAGTGTATGGCTTATATTTACACATACATACACACACACACACACACACATATATATATATATATATATAATATGTATATATAATATATATTATATATATATAATATATACACATATGTATATATATATATACAGTATATATATATATATATATGTATTATATATATTATATATATATGTATATATATATATATATATATATATATATATATATATATATATATATATATATATATATATATATATATATATATATATATATATATATATATATATATATATATATATATATACATATATATGTATACAGTATATATATATACATATGTACATATATACATATATATGTATAATTAATTATCTATATAATATTATATATCGGGTCACGCTTAACTCGACCTGTCCCACGGGTAAAGGGGAGAGTAGTAGTCATGCCCTGGTGAGAACAAGGAAGTTAACCTCCTTGGACGAAAAGGTTGGTATATACCTTAGTATGAACACCTATCTAAATAGTTAGCAGTCATTTTTGACGTATCATGTAAACTAGTTTAATACAAACAACAGTTGTCAGTCTTCAACGGAATCATGCATGAGCACTTAAGTACAAAATACAAGACTAGGGAGTTAAGTGTATATACATTTTTTATCTACCCACTGCACAAGAGCTCTTATCATCTCGGTGGGGGTAAGCGGAACCGCTCGCCAGAATCATAACGAGGCTCTTCGTGTCATTTCTAAAACACCAGGCCTCTTATCACAGCTGATAGCCACACTCTCCTCGCACACAATTACTCTCAAATGAAAGTGCCTAACACATGCGACAATACCCACTATATAAAATCTTGCTATAAAAATAAACATTATATGTTATTAATAGTCAAACACTTGTTATAATATCACTAATCATGCATTTTCAACCAATAACTAAATAATTTCCTAATCATGTCTTAACATTATTGATATCGCAATTGCACTCTTAATAAAAGCTATAATTGAAACATTATTATATACTAATGTTAACAGTATTATCCTTATTCTTCTGGAAAGAACAAATAATTTCCTAATAATGTCTTCAACATTATTGATATCGCAACTGTGCCATTAAAAACTTGAAAAAAAAAATACATTGTTGATATTCTCCTTGAGCACTTTTACAATAAACAAATGCGCAAAACATCTCGATGACACTATCTTGACCAAGGGCGTACCACAACCAGACAAAAGCAATCTTTCAATGCGATAGCACACACACTTCGGCAACTTGATACAGCAGATCATTCTAATGCCAACAGCCGGTTTACGTCTACCCGAATTCGGTCCACGGGGGAGGGGGACAAGAACTTCCCTGGTCAAACATGATAGGAAAATAAAGGAGTACGGAATAATCTCTCTAAAGAGGGAAGATTACTAATGTTAAAAGTGACTATAGGTAACAATCTACATGTCTTGCAATTAGAGGATTACTGCGAAATTTGATACGCTAGAGGGTGAGATTTGCTCAGCACACTTTAATTTGGGCATCTAGTAATTATCGTCAATTTGTATACTGTTTGCGAGTGAGCAATTGATTAGGATGATTAGGTAAAACGCAAAAATAGGGCTCACCTCTATTCTTCGCCTAATACGCATTTCAGTTCTGTAACGAAAGCTAGGACACTTAGCGGGCCTCAGCTGCAGCGAATTGCACCCAGATAATCTAAATGAAGCAAGTTATTCATTGCACACAGTTACCGCATTCATGGTAAAACCACATTTATTTGCTTTTGTTATATATAAAATAATGATTTTTATGTTACGCTAAGGTTTCTCGTATTATTATTATTATTATTATTATTATTATTACTTGCTAAGCTACAACCCTAGTTGGAAAAGCAGGATGTTATAAGGCCAAGGGGTTCAACAGGGAAAATAGCCCAGTGAGGAAAGGAAACAAGGAAAAATAAAATCTTTTAAAAAGAGTAACATTAAAAATAAATATCTCCTATAAAAAAAAAAAAAAATTAGAATAGCGTGCCCTAGTGTACCCTCAAGAAAGAGAACTCTAACCCAAGACAGTTGAAGACCATGGTACAGATGTTACGGCACTAAAGGCATATGCAGTCTCAATTGAAATATATATTGTACCGTATGTAATGTACTTGATTATATGATTTTTCTTACCATATGCATGAATCTAAATTGTTAAAACCAATGATCAGTTTTGTCTTTCATGTTCAGTAGGTCCTAACTGAACAAAATCAAACATTGGAAGTTACAATGTATTTTAACGTTAATCAACTAAATACCATAAATTATAGAATTTTATAGAAATGCGTGCACTGCAGCTTATTTATTTCTAGTTACAGTCTTGTGACAATAAGCACTGTCTTATTTGGTAAAACATATAAATACATACTTTGTGAATTATTTAATCAATATATGCTAGGTGTCTAACATATATATTTCTGTGATAATACATGCCTTACTATAAAAAGCTGTCTTTCATCAAAATACAGTTAAAAGGAAAGACATTACCAACTACTGTAATCAAATATTTTTCCAAAGATGACTTCACCTCATGATGATTATTAGGAAGAAATACCCTCACAGGCAGTTCGTAGTTCAATTTAATGTTCAACCTTGAAACCGTGTCATTCTAACACTTCTGTTACCCTCACATAAGCACTTTCCGCTATCTATCTACTCCCATTCCCTCTACATGATTAAACCACCAACATTTTTACCCAATATTTCTACTCCGTTGTTTTGTCCCGTTTGTAATGATGAAAGACTTCAATGTGCAACTTAGAAGATTAGATTATTTTCTGGAATATTAATATTACGGAACATTTTGGATCGTCCAGAAGCACCCTTCTATAGCCGCACTTAGTACCAAGACATAAAGTGAACACTATTCTATCACTCTCCTGTGACAACCACACTAAGCTTCATTAATTACAAAGACATCTTGTTTAACTGATACTTCTTTTCTGGTTCAATATTATTAAGTTTTATTGCGTCACAGACGCTTCCACTACATCACCCTAGTAAATGCAAAACGTCACTCCACGTCCTTAATTTGTTGTACATACAAAATTTTACTCGAGCTAATTCTTTCAATCAGCACCCACACCTCAAAAACTGCAACTCTCTCAACTTTATATTACGCCTTTCCATTACATTCTAAAACCCATCTCATGAATGTGCAATTTTTTGCTCATACCACTTATCTTCACAACATTATCAGCCCCTCCCTTTTCCTTTGTAATCTCCTCTTGACATACAATGTCTTATCGGATTCTTATCTACTTTCTCCTATTATACCCATAGTATACTACATTTTACTCCATCTTTCTGTTGAACCTTGTTGCAAAAAAAATCTACAATTAGCTGTGCTGTCATTTCCACATTACCACATTTCTTTATTCGGATAAAATCATTAACTTGTGGTTGGTCAACACATTTAATTTTCCCAACACAAACTGGGGTAATTAGCGCACGCCGATAGGTTAACTGCATCATACTAGCATTACTTACCGGTTATTTCGTTCCGAGGGAAGACGGGATAAATGAAAGACCTGCAAAGATAAAAAAACACAACTGAAATAAAACACCTTCGATTGCAGTTTATCTTCGTACATATAAAGTAAATGAAATTATGCGTTCCAAAATTAATCACCAAATCTTTATTGATAAAAATAAACCACTACGCTTTCAAGAGAAATTTACACTTTAAAAAAATCAAGAATTAAAGCACTATTCCAGAAATTTAATCAAGAGTCTTTCTGATCTTTATAAATTTCCTTTTCTTTAAAAAATAATAAAAACGCTAATGCTGGAAGAAAGAGAAAACCCTAAAACGAAAAAATGAAAAACGGTCCCGAATTGGCATTCTAGAGAAATATTCTATTATCAATTAATATCGTTTCCCTGCATTATCATTTCCTTTCAACTTAATCCCTTGCATTTCTCCCGTTTGCTACCTTATCCAATTTTCTTTTCCTTTGAGGTAGACAATATCTTACAAGATGCTCTAAAAGCAAGAGCCCGTACTGGCATAAGGCCAGCTTAAATAGACGTGAGCATAAGGTTGCGCACGCCACCGGCCAGTCCATTTAAAATATTGACGTACGTAACTGAAGCATACTTAACATACAACATAAAAACAGATAATTGTATTTAAAAAAAAAAAAAAAAAAAAAAAAAAAAAAACACCTTGAACAGGCTTGAGAGACCCTTGACAATGAAGTATCTACGATACCAAGAAGGTTTAGCTTCCTACGGCAGAATATAATTAGGCAGCTCAGGTAAACAAGATTTGGCTTCCTGTCACATACTGTACGATGAATTAATCTCCTGACAACAGCATTAGCCCGAGATCCAATTCGAAGAAGAGACTCTTTAGCTATAGTCAGCAGCTCTTCTGGGAGAAGGACACTCCAAAATCAAATCATTGTTCTCTAGTCTTTGGTAGTGCCACACCCTCTGCATCGTGGTCTTCCACTGTTTTGGGTTAGAGTTCTCTTGCTTGAGGGTACACTAGGGAAAACTATTCAAAAAAATTTTCTTCCTCTTGTTTTGTTGAAGATTTTTCATAGTTTATATGGGAGATATTTATTCTAAGGTTACTGTTCTAAAAATATTTTATTTTTCCTTGTTTCCTTTCCTCAATGGGCTATTTTCCCTATTGAGCTTTTAGCATCGTGATTTTCCAACTAGGGTTGTAGCTTAACAAGTAATAATAATAATAATAATAATAATAATAATAATAATAAACGATTTTCAACTTTGTTTTGGCAGCAAACATTTCCAAATGATAATATAATTGCTGACATAAGATTAAATGTATAAATATTAGCAAATGCACAATATTCAAAATTATAAATTAATATAAATAAATATGCTATTAGAGTCTGAAGAATAAACCTAGGCCAGAGCCGTCTGGAATCAAAACTTAAAAATTATCAGGTGCTTCGAATAATGAAGCCATCGTATTCCATCGGCGACGTCAACTGAAAAATCACAATAAAATCCGATGTCGGGCATAAGTGAATCATTTGGGTCCAACAGGTATAATGAACTCAACATGGGCACATCATGCGACAGAATTTATCTGAACTGGCGGATACATATAGCAAAGAATAAATATCTTCAGTTACGTTTTTCTGTATTACGATTTGTATCAGCTAACCCCACACATGTAGATCTAAAAAAAAAAAAAAAAAACAATCTCCATTTAGAGTTTTCCCTCCTAAAAAGAAACTATTCATTTATTCGGTTAATTTTTTGGTCGACTATTAAGGTACAGTTGGAAACATGAATGCGTAGTACACCTCGCTCTGAAAACACACATACCCACACCTTACTTGCTCGGCTAGTTCCTGTGTTTAGGTCCCCCCCACCACCACCTCCGCCACCTCTACCTACACTGTTTGGTTACTCACCGCGAAGTAAGGGTGTAACATGGTGTATTTCTTTGAAGCGAAGTGTACGAGGGGCTTTTATGTTCAACTGCACTTCGGCCAACCATTAAAGTACTTCAGAATTTAAAACATGTTCATATAAAAACTATTAGCTGCAATAACAATGAATATAATATAAAAGGATTTAACTGATAAATAACGGAATTTTTAAAAGAATGACTGGGGGGGGGGGGATTGCTATACTGCCAACTAAGGGAATAAGCAATTTGTTCTCCAAATATCAACCAGAAATTTAATCATACAAGATGGACTATTTTTGAAAAATAATAATCATATTCGCATATATCCTCTTTCAACTTACGCTCAGTGAAATATTTATTAGCAATTGCTAAAATAACTATAAAATTATACTAGTACATGACATAGGCATGTCATTTTTATCGTTATAACTTAATTTAGTTTTTCACTATCCTTTCTAATACCAAACAAGATAACACCTTAAGTTTTACCTGAAAAAAAAATACAACAATAACAACAAGAGCCACACACACTTTAAGCAGACTTCTTGGAAGAATGATAATGCGCAGTTCATCATAATTATCAAATCAGCAATATCAAGACATTTGGATGATAATAATAATAATAATAATAATAATAATAATAATAATAAAGACAAAATGAATTCTTGAGAGATTTTAGATAATATGTCCTTATGTCAAGTAGACGCTTATTGAGTCACCGTGAGGCTGCATATTGGAAAGCTTGGAACTTGCGGTGCATCTCTATTCCTATAACTTAAAAACAATCCATGAATAAAAATCTAGTTTCCAGTTAATGATAATTATGTTCTGTGTACTTGGAACGTTCGTCTTACACATTCTAGTCATTCTAATTTCAATAGGCTACCTAAATAACTATTGGTATTACAGAGGTAATGGTATCACAGGAGGTAGCCACCCTTAATAATGTTAATGTTGCTTATCGTATTTTATAATTTCATAACTTGTAAATTTGGTAAATTATTATAAGTGACAATATTCAATTCTAGCGATGGCACAGTTAATCGCAAGTTACTTGAAGGAACATCAATCTGAATATTTTCGAACTGAAGTAATATTTCTAGGAAGATATCCATTAACACATCTATACATCCAAGTCATGAATTTTATCGGCAATTGCTAGTCATTTGAACACCACCAAGGCTTCTTGACTTATTGTTCTTATCAGCCACCATAAATTCACTTCATTTAACTTTCAAGTGTTCAGTTGTCAACCATTTACTTTCATTGGAAAGCATATAATTAAATTTCTCATTTGTATCCCCAACGTTATTTATGGAGAAATAAAATTGCTTGCTATTCGCAAATAGCTTGAACGCTACTGTATGCCTCTTTAGTAATTCTGACAGACAATGGTATAACTACAAACGATACTAACTTCATTTGTTTTTAACCAAAAATAAGTGGTACATGACAACTTTTACTTAAAACGTTATTGAAATAAACTTACGCATCTTACACGGAGGAATGACATTTTCTAGAAACAATTTTAGTCTAAGAAATATTAAATACTGTAAAAATGTTATCGCACAATCAATTAAAACTAAACCCTTAAGGTACGTACAGTTGGCCCCAGGAATTCCTGGTACACCTAGCTCTAAGTAAGTGCACCCTGTACGCCCTTACGGCACTGTAATTAACGAAAACAGATAGTATAGAGAGACATGGCAGACGTGGTGGGCAGGGCTACTCATAGGTACTCGCCGCACAGTCAGTGTGTGAAAAGGTGCACTTCCTCAGTGGTGTGTGCCAGGAATTCCCGTTTCCAACTGTAAGTCCCCAGATTTATGTTATCAATAGTATAAGGATAATAATTTCGTCAATTCCAGTCCAAAAGAAAAATAGTTCTGCATAAAACAATGAATTGAGAGGTTCAATATTATGGGAACCGACATTGTTATACGTGAGAACTTAAAATGAGAAGAACAGAGAAAGATTCTAATCACTTTATTGTATGGTGAAGTTCCCTAACTTCCGGTATATCCTGCAATGAAACACACATCTAAATAAGTGAGACATTCTTCGGCCATTAGGGTTACTGTTAAGAGCAAAAATGTTGTGTACGGTTGAAAAAAACAAGTACACCGATGGCAAAATGATATACTCATTACATAAATAGATAAAACAAGTCGGTTGAAGGTGACACTGTCTTATCTACATGGTATGCGATTAAATACAGTCTTCTAAATATCAAGTCAAAGGGAAAGTCAGTCAGGTACTCTTAAAAGTACAAAAAAAAAAAAAAAAAAAAAAAAAAAAAAAAAAAAAAAAAAAAAATGGAAGAAATTACAAATTCACAATACTATTCTACGTAAAATTTATAATATTATTTTATAACTTTTCAGCCAGAGGCCAATATATAAAATATTGATAGAACTTTCATTTTCTTCTATTCTTTAATTTCCATCGAGCTGCAGTTGACATTTTATATTTGAATATACACTTATATATGTGTTTATATATATATATATATATATATATATATATATATATATATATATATATATATATATATATGTATATATATATATATATATATTTATATAATATATATTTATATATATATATATATATATATATATATATATATATATATATATATATATATATATATATAATATATATATATGTATAATATATATGTGTATATATAATACATATATTTATATATATAAATATATATATAATATAATATATATATATATAATATATTATATAATATATATATGTATAAATATATATACATATAATATATATCAGTAATACCTGTAAATATTTATATTTTTAAACAACCTAAAATACACTTTCATATCGAATTAGCTCTACCACGGGATCACACACATAAGGAAATTACTTTTATGGCTTACCTGAAGGCATACATATACCGCGCGTGTGTGTGTGTGTGTGTGTGTGTGTGTGTGTGTGTGTGTGTGTGTGTGTGTGTTAGGAAACAATCCCCAAATCAAACTGAGCAATGTGACGGTGACAACTTAACCAGCATTACACAGCTTAATTGGATTGGATTGCATTATAAAATTTAGGCCAGTGGCCAGACACCGGGATCAGTGGGTACATTTAGGGCCATTGTGATAGAGGACAAGGACTTTTCCTTAGCTAAACGAAACAGGGGCCGAAATAATACCTTAAGACGAGATACCACAGACAATAAAAAATATAACAAGCAGTTTCAGACAGCAAACCTTATCCATCGAACGTTAACTTTTGCAAAAACACTACCATTATTGCTTTCTTTTTCTACCATTATTGCTTTCTTTTTCTACCATTATTGCTTTCTTTTTCTGATAGTAGTAGTATTACCCATCAATAATATTAAACAAGTGTGAATCTGGACTAGCCGAAATAAAGTGATGTTTAATTTGACCTTTCAAGGTCACAAGGTTAACAGCCATGATGTAATTTCAAAGACAATAAGTGGTTTTCTCACTTTCCTGTCTATGATAGATTTGTTTGTTGTTGTAAATGGGGCCCTTGCAATTCTGCAGCCCTTAAGGGTTGATGATTATTTTTTTCAGGTGAAATGTCAATAATATCAACAGTGTGTATATCAGTAGTTTGATGGTTATGACCCTCTGAAATTCTGTGACCTTGAAAAATCGAACCCCTTGATCTTTGAACCTACTAATCTTTAAAATCAGGCATTCTCACTATTTTGATATGTCAAATTATATTTCCGGCAACCGAAATTGAATAGTTTGGTCTTGGCTTCAAGTAAATCGGTTAATATTTAAATTTACAGTAAAATATTATGACCTTTCGGGTCACTGTGACCTTGACCCTTATGAGGTCCAAATCTAAACGGGATCTACTGATGTAGATGAGTAAGCACTTAATACAACATTAACATTGGTCACTAGTTTCTTGTATACAAAATCACTTTTGATTAATATCTTTTACACATTTTCCACTATAAAAACAAGAGTATCATCATACACTATACATAAATGAGAGAGACTCTCCCTCTGACTTTTATAACAACGAAAAGAAACCAACTAACACCAAGCATAAGCTCGCTCCCACCCGAGAGTGCTAAGTGAATGCCAATAAATACAAACGGTAAACAAAGCTTGCGAAAGACAACACTATTAAGGGCATCACATAATGCACTCCGCTATCACGCTCGGCGTCAGCAATCGAATAACTTGGACGTGACCCCAGAGGGACGTGGTCATCGACATTTTTATCTACTTGACTTTAATCCTGGCCGTCACAACACCATTATGCACTTGAGAGAGATGAAAGGAACAGCTTCCAAATGCAGTACATACCTGGGACCGACATAATGTATTTAATAGATTGTGAGAGTGTATGCCAAAAAGAACTTTACGACGGAAGTCACCCAATACTTGAGTGCCCCAACCTGTGAGAGAGAGAGAGAGAGAGAGAGAGAGAGAGAGAGAGAGAGAGAGAGAGAGAGAGAGAGAGATTAAGTTTAATTTTATTGACAGATGGTGTATGGAAAAATGGCACTACAACCTGCAAAATCAAATGTCAACACTTTATTACGCAATAAATTACGTCAACTGATAAAATTTGAGCACTGATATGTCACTACATTTTAGATATCATAGGATCCCACGAATAAACATTATTCTATCTTAAAGCATTTCATCATATTTTTTCTTTGCTTCTTTTGTAATTAACCTCCCTTTCCAATTTCCCCCTCGTCTTGTAGATTGGCCAGGTTCTAAAATATGCACTTCCCTTTAAAACCTTATAAGCTATAGGGCAGCTTTAAAACAGTAAAAATGTATTTTAAGTTTGCAGAATATATACGCTATACCCTCAAAATTATACAAATCATTACCAGATATATAACCGAGTGAAATTAAGGATAATTAAAATTTACATAAGTACGTCCAGACCTCAAGCTGTGAATACATCACTTAGCGCAAGTGTTTTGACAAGCGAGATCATCAACCCACACGATTCAAGAGACGAAACTAAAAGAATAATAAACAAAAACAAGTGGCTACACCAAGAATGCTTGAAACTTCATTTGTTTGTATGATAATAGAAGCGAAAGCTTTTTATAGTTGAAAAATAAATACCCTGAATCAATTGGTTCTAATTTATATTAAATTTAAATATTCTACAGAAACGTATTTTGGATATATCATAACTTAATAAAGATAAAAAATGACATATTTTAGACAATAATAATAATACCGATAACTGTGACATGTACCCTGAACGCCTGCGTCTTCAAAACATGACATCGTACCATAAACAAACATTACGTAAAAGAAAATGTTGCAGAGAGAGAGAGAGAGAGAGAGAGAGAGAGAGAGAGAGAGAGAGAGAGAGAGAGAGAGAGGGGGGGGATCAGACCATTAGAAATATAAATTGCTTGCACACGAAGAATATCCTTTTCTTAAGCGTCTGAAATCAGACCATAAAAGACCAGGGGTGGCGTGATGCCAGTCTCTTGAAAAGACCGGGATATGGAGATGCAGGCGTGTGATTGCAAGCAACTGCGCTTGGCAAATTTTAAGATGACACAAACACTTGTCCCTCAGACACTGTTTTGCCTTCCAGCTGGTTTGCGATTAGGAAAACGATGACTATGAGTGACTCCAGACACCTCTATTTTGTTTTCGATCAATAAATACTGACCTCGGTAGAGGATTTAGTCACACCCTGGTGAGAGGGGATACCACGAGAGGTACGCTCGGAAAACACACACTCCCAGAAATTGCCGAACCAGCGGGTTACAGTTAAGAAAGGGGAGATGGCAAGGGTGGAATCTGTTTGCATATCTATCCAAGCATTTAGAAGTCATTTTTACGGCTTAGGTGCACTCTTACATATACATAAAAACACACTATACCTAAACTAGTGCATACCCATGCAATAGACCAAGTGATACCCCGTCACCCAGCAACAGCAGCGAACAATACTAGAAAAATAGAGTTTGAGTTATTTAGTCCACCATCAGCTGGAACAGCTGCCTGTTGTCGACTCAAGTGCTAGTTAGTGAAGCCACACCTGGTTGGGCCTCAAGTTTCGCATACCGCAATCATTATGCTACTTCTGGGATACTCACCAATGAATTAGGCGTCAACAGAGCTAGCTCTAAGCAGGATTCTAATGATAGACTGTTCCAAAGCAAGGCTACAGCAATTGCCGCGATGCGGGTGCGGTAATTCTGAGGAATTTATTGTGTAAATATATACACAAACATGCATATATAAAGACATGCACACAGAATATATATATATATATATATATATATATATATATATATATATATATATAAAATATATATATATATATATAAAATATATATATATATAATATATATATATATTATATATATAAAATATATATTATATATAATATATATATATATATATAATATATATATATATATATATTATATATAAAATATATATTATATATATATATATATATATATTATATATAAAATATATATTATATATATTATATATAATATATATAATATATATATATATATATATATATATATATATATATATATATATATATATATATATAAACAGAATGGGTCCATAGAGAATACAAACGAGATAAGGGAAGGAAGACAATGCATTGACGAGCTAAGAAAAATTCCTGTCAAAGATTGTCATAGAAAGACCATAAATAGAGGAATGTAGAAGGATGTGTGTAACCGATGAAAATCCAATCAAACGCATTTATATCATGACAGCATGAGTTCAATTACCGTACCGTGAATTACAGAAAGCGAGAGGTTTCGAGGCCCATGCTTCTATCCATCTATTCACGATATTCTACAATATCAGGTTTACGTAATCTAATCCCATCAAGAATTAAGTAGCCGATTTTTCAGATATGGATGAAAATGACTAAAATCTGAAAAACAGTCGGTTTTTTTCCAAATAAAATCTGGAAAATATTATGAATCAGTAAAGTGAATTACTAACATTCAAACGACAATAAGAATCTCGTATAATTTAATTGTAAAAAAAAAAACTTAATACCATGATTTGACAGTTTGAATTCCAATAAACAAAAATGACGATAGAACGCATTACGGTACGAAATTATTAATGTAAAAATTAATTCTGAAACTTATTTTTATTTTAGTAATGGAAATTTGATCAGCACAGTTATGATGCGATAAAGGCGGTTCACAGACTCGACTTGTTAAGACCAAGATCCACGCCCATTTTCCCTCCTGAAGGACACTGATTAGAGATACGTCGTATCATAAGAACCCAAGATGCAGGCAAAATCTCGGCGAGAGTTAAACCCAACCACGTGAGCATCAGGCCATCCCTGAATCTCAATACGATAAAAGGGAAGCTGAATAGTTCCAATTCTGTCCAGTCTCGTATGTTTAATGTATTCAACATCATTCTAAGTTTCACTTCCACATTTTAAGACATCATGCGGTTCTTCCACTATGGCCATAACAATTGGGGGAGAGGGGGGGGGCATAGGATGCGCCAATATTTTTTTTTTTTTTTTCATAAAAAATTAACGACCACATGAACGATGGTGAAAATGCAACTCTTTCGCCTTTACTGTAATAGATTTAGTGTATAAATTTGGGCCATAAGGCCTAGTATTAGGGCTAGGGAGGCCATTCAGTGCAATTTCGTAACTAAGAATGGATGAAAAGTAGAAAGCTAATAGATGGTTGTAAAAGTTTTTCGTTACAACATCAAAAGTGAACTTGATAAACAATAAACAATCTAACAATATAAATAAATTCATTAGTGGAATACAGTTAATTACAATGAAGCTACAAATACAAAATTTCGTCATGAATATAAAACTGTCTCTGTATTAAATAAAATCCTATAAAATTTCAATCAAACATCCAAAGGCGACATTCAGAACATACTTGTAGCAATGACGTAAGAGGTACATTCAATTGAAAGCCTAAGATATAATAACGGACAGAACTTGACATTTTCTCTATTTTTTCTTTCTCGTTTATATTCACTCTTTGATAGGAACTAAGCATGTAGAGAGAGAGAGAGAGAGAGAGAGAGAGAGAGAGAGAGAGAGAGAGAGAGAGAGAGAGAGAGAGAGAGAGAGAGAGAGAGCGCCAATGGAAATTCAAGCAAATTAGGTTTAATTTACATTACGATGCCAAAAGATCAATTACGGGGATTGACAGATAGAAATTCATAATCATCTATTTATAAGTTTCTATTCAAAACTTCCTACAGTAACGACTTGACCTAATTTAACCCCTTTTGGAATAAGTATTTAATTTCTTTAGACGTGAATGAAAGGTTAAATATTTATATAAGTCAATTATTGGCAATTTTTAAGTGACTCTAACGCAGCAAATGTTCGGTTGTGCTTCAGTAAGGTAACTCGTTTATAATTAAAGAAAAATTTTATATATTCATATGGTAATATCAATATACTAGAAAAGGAATTTATTCTACTATTATTTTTATTAACAATATCCATTAAAAATTGAGACATTCCAATAAACTAGAAAAGGAGTTTTTTCTAATATTTCTTATTAACCCTGTCCATTAATATTTTTTTTAAATTTTCATGCAAAACTGATGTCAATATCCAGCTAAACTAATCATACTTTCAAAATGAAACTGATAAAATTAAAACATGAGGAGACACCCCCGGTAGGAAACAGGAAACATCAAGGAAAGATAATCGAATATTTACTACCAATGCACTACAGCAAAGGAGCTACTGATAAAGACTATCACAAGAATTTTGTTAATAGGAGAGAATTTTATCTTCGTGCCACACATTTTACGTCAGCTGATGATGATGATAATGAGGATGATAACAATATATAAGTTATTCAATCTATACGTATCTAAATAGATACGATCGAGCTTCAAAATAAAGCTTAAAAAACTAATACAATCAGAAATTTCCCAGTCACAGCTGTATTTACTAATTCAGAATGATGCTCACCACAATACCACAGCCTTATAAGATACGATTAAAAAAAAATAAAAAAAATAAAATCTTTGACTTTATTTATAAATGACCGTGCACACACACAACAAAAGTTGTCACAGTTCTTCGCTACTTCTCTTTTTTATGGAGCCTTCATACCTATTTGATTACGCATGCAAGACCTAGAAACCCACTTAGGAACCTTAAATTTCAAAGGTCCCCATTTCCTACCAGTAACGACATTACCGGTCCGGAAGGACAAATACGAATCGCAAGGTTCTTCTATAAATCTAGTCTGCAAGCTTATCATGCATATAGTGACTCGCTCTATATGGGCTTGACCGACATATCCGGTCCAACGGAAAATCAACTTATGGTCTGCGGGGATATGGAGCAATGGGACCTTGGTTTACTTACGGAGTATTTGCTTAAAAGTTGGTTATTTCGGGTCAGATCAATGAAGAAAATAACTATTGTTTAATTTATTAAACTCCAAGTGTCTTAATATTCATAAAAATTAATTGAAATGAGTTTAAAAGCCTTTACCGTTATTAATGTTAATTTTTAAGCAACCATACTCTATGCCAAGTCTATTTAGTTAACTCATAGTGCATTATATACATAAGCATAAATACGCATAAGTTAAATCCAACCCTCCATGTATGAGTGCGTGTTACGCAATTACTTCCTCAATGAAAAAGGTACAAAAATAAATTACTAAAGTTTCCTTTTCCTCTTGATATAAGATTGGTTGGGCAATGAAAACAAGACTTCCGCTAAAGAGAGACATCCACCAGACAGGGACAACTTGTCAGCCCACAAATCGCAAACTCTTAATATTCAAAAGGACAATTTACCTCCATTTAAAAAGTTTCAAAGCGGTTTCATTCAGTCAATTGAGAAATAAGAGTTTCACACATTTCCTCCTCCTCATAAAAGACGTTCTGGGGTTTCTGAAGCGTGGGGTTACTGTCCTTCAGAAATCATGTCATGGAAATATCCTTGCTCTTATAAAAGAACAACATGCGACATTTGCTGGTCTTGGTTTTATTCGCTAATAAAAACGACTTATCTAAACATTTATCTGTGTAGCACTGTCATATGGCGTTACAAATAGCAAATCTTTCCTAGTCATTATACTATTAAGACGATCAACTCTTATAAAA
>NC_090733.1:119227413-119229913 GCF_036898095.1 Palaemon carinicauda
GGGCAGACTATTCTTCCTGTTTCATTACTTACTTTCCTCACTGGGCCATTTCCCTTGTTGGAGCCCATGGGCTTATAGCATCCTGCTTTTTCAAACTAGACTTGTAGCTTAGTTAATAATAATAATAATAATAATAATAATAATAATTCAAAAGTCAAAAGATGGATGCGGCAGTGTCTAATGGCTTGTTTTTTTTTTTTTTTTTTTTTTTTTTTTTTTTCTTTTTTTTTTTTTTTTTTTTTTTTTTTTTACTGAAGTCACCACTAATAACATAATATGCCTTTTTGTTATTGAAAATAGAACGATTAGTAACAGCCTATAGGTCTAAGATTTATGACTCCGAATCTGAATGCGGGTTATGCCAGCATTGTGCAACAAAGCGAGAAGGCTTAACAAGTTTATCCCTTGACATAAATAACTTAGAAATGTTCCGTGTGGTCAAGTTTAGAGAGAATAAAAACACAGCTGTACAAAAAAAAAAAAAAAAAAAAAAAAAGCAAGCGGATTTGTATCCAGCACCCAAATGAATAACTTGATTTATAAGAATGGGCTTCAGTCTGTTTATGTTATTTGGTTTGGGTGTGGTGTTATTGAAACTGGTTAATTTTTTCTTCATGGTTTAGTAAGTAATAGGTTGGCCAGGGCACCAGCCACCCGTCGAGATACTACCGCTAGAGTTATTGGGTCCTTTGACCTGCCAAACAGTACCACATTGTATCCCTCTCTCAGATTACAGCTCATTTATATTTGTCTACGTCCACACCGAATAGTCTGGTATATTAGTTCTACATTCTCCTTTGTCCTCATACCCCTGACACCACTGAGATACTGAGATTACCAAACAATACTTCTTCGCTTAATGGGTTAACCACTGCATTGCAATTGTTCGGAGGCTACTTTCCTATTGGTAATGGTAGAAGAGACTCTTTAGCTATGATAAAGAACTTTTCTAGGAGAAGGACCCTCCAAAATCAAACCATTATTTTCTAGTCTTGTGTAGTGCCATAGCCTCTGTACCATGTCCTTCCACTGTCTTGGATTAGAGTTCTCTTGCTTGAGGGTACACTCGAGCACACTGTTCTATCTTATTTCACTTCTTGATTTCCAAGTTTTTATAGATTATATATGAAAGGTCTAATTTAATATTGTTACTGTTCTTGATATATCTTATTTTGATGTTTATTAGTTCTCTTGCAGTTTATTTATTTCCTTGTTTCCCTTCCTCACTGGACTACTTTTTACTATTGGAGCTCTTGAGTTATAGCATCTTGCTTCTCCATCTAGGATTAGAGCTTAGCCTTTAATAATAATAATAATAATAATAATAATAATAATAATAATAATAAAAAGCATTCTCGGGGATGGTAGATATAAAAAAACGAAAACATTATATATATATATATATATATATATATATATATATATATATATATTTATATATATATATATATATATATATATATATATATATATTGAAGAAAAATAGAAAATTTGTTACTGTACGCGTAGCTCCATTCATTCAATTCTCGCCGACAGCTGTTTCAGTAAATAAATGATCTATTTTGTCAGGGCATATTTATAAAGAATTTATTACGCTTATAGAGTGGCAGTGTATTCATACAAACGAAAATTAGAATAAATTTATACATAAAAATACTTCTAAAAGACCCAATCGGTATTTTTCCTTCGTTTTTTAATACAGCCGAGTTCTTATCTCGTAAGTTGTTAGTTATTTATCACAAGAAAACAAGAAGAGTCTCTTTTTGCACTTGTTTAAGAATTGATATTTACCCTTTTAGGTAAATATGTATGTAGTAGCTGTAGCCCTGCTGATTTTCAACCAATATCCATAATTCCCACATTATCTGAATTCTTTTAACGTCTTTTGGCAAAACGTCTAAATAGGTATGCTAAAGGCAATCATTGTTTTCTTTAATTTGGAGTTTGGCTTTGGCTTAGGCCTTGGGGCATGTGATGCCCTTCTTAAAATTTCCAATGTTGCACCCTTAATTGTGGTCAGGAAGGTCACATGATTGGCCTTGATTTTAGTGCTGTCTTTGACCTTGTTTATCATAAGACCCTTCATTTTTAAACTTGAACAAATGGGAGTAAATGGGTCTTAAAATCATTATTGAATCTTTAAGTAATAGATTACGAAGAGTTGCAGTTGATGGACACCATAGTGACTATAGGAATGTAATACCTGGTGCTCCTGTAGCCTTATTTTCCTTTATATTTCCTAATTAACCTCGACAGATCAAAACACTGAAATTAAGAGAAAAAAAAATCCTGAGATTAATAGAAGTTAGATTCTTTCTCATGGAGGAAAGATGTGGATGGCCAGATCTGAGACCAAACGTAAAGTCCTTTGAAACCACCTCCTAACTATTGCGGATTGATAAGCCCGGTTATTACACGTGGGTCTCCAGAGTAAGAGGAAACCAAAAACTCAGGACATTTCTGGTGTAGCAAAACCGCGCCAATCCAGAACGTTTGCTGT
>NC_090733.1:119234913-119239913 GCF_036898095.1 Palaemon carinicauda
GGGTGAGAGATTGAAGGAATGTATTAAAAATCTATTTCAACGGACTTTAAGTTATATAAAAAGATACAATTTATATTCGTTGTAAGTACTGTATATCAATTCATGATTTGATAAGAAAAAACTTGCTATACAGGATTATTCTCGAGAACATTGTGACTTAGAGATTGTAACAGCTTGGGGGAAAACGACATAATGGAAAGGAAATGATGGGAGATGCCAAATGTCACTACAAGAAAAATATGGAAAGACTTTACGAATAATGAGGTGCAATGAACCATATTGTTAAAACAAATACGGGGATAATGAGGGTACATTTAAAAATTGACAATTTTGAACATAACAGCGGAAGCATTTTCAGACCTTTGAGGTTAGCGTTATTGTGCTAACCGCCTCTCATTTTTGTTTTTCCTAAAGATTTGCCTTTGGGCTCAGTGGCGTCATAATTGTCCCTTCATTACATTCAAGGCTTTAATACCGGATAACAACGAATGCTAATGAAATTTAATGACATTAAATGTCACATATATTATTTTCTTGGCTAAGTTTTGCAACTGGTTGCCACTGTTGAATTATAATAGTGAAAAATTACAGTAACCTCTATTTTTTAGGTGGAATAAAAAAACTGTGACTAATGTTTTAATTTTCCCATTCACGGGCTGCCATTAGCACAAGAGCCCGTGAGGTGCATATTGTTCTAATACCTACCATGTTATAAAGATTTAATTCAAGTACTGGACGCCTGAACTTTCTGCTCTTCTTTGTCTTTTATTTTTAATAATAAAAAAAAATCACTAAGCGTTCTTCTGATTAGATATATACTTATTTGTTTCATGTAGTGCTCGTGTCAGTGTGTAACACATTAACTCCATCAAGGAGTCGAGACGGTCTACAGTACATTGCCAAGATCAACTTCGGCTACTGTAATTAATGGAAATCTTTTCACAGGTGACCTTAATACTCCTTTTTGAAATGATGCAGGTCAAATAATTCTGGAAATACTAATGAAAATTTAAAAGTTTCACATTCTGGAAATGACTGGTAGCCCGCTTTGGCTCAGGATTTCAAGTATCTCAGAATAATCATTCTGTTGCCGTAAGGACGCATGCATGACCGTTATCTGGGTATGTTTGGTTCGCGTGAATTTCATGTCCAAGCAATGGTGCTGTTTTGGAACAAGCTCTGTTTGTAAAATGGTCAAACATCTGATGTCATTATTATTATTATTATTATTATTTTCATTATTATTTAAGCCACAACACTAGTTGGAAAAGCAGGCTGCTATAAGCCCAAGGGCTCCAACAGGGAAAATAGCCTAGCGAAGAAAGGAATTTTTTTTTTTAAGAGCAGCAACTATAAAAACTTAGGAAAAAAAAAACAGATGAAGAGAAATAAGATAGACTAGTGTGCTCGAGTGTACCCCCAAGCAAGAGAACTCTAACCCAAGACAGCGGAAGACCATGGTACAAAGTCTATGGCACTACCCAAGACTAAAGAACAATGGTTTGATTTTGGCGTGTCCTTCTCATGGAAGAGCTGCCTACCATAGTTAAAGTCTCTTCTACTCTAACCAAGAGGAAAGTAGCCACTGAACAATTACAGTGCAGTAGTTAACCCCTTGAGCGATGAAGAATTGTTTGTTAATCTCCGTGTTGTCAGGTGTATGAGGACAGGAGAATATGAAAAGAATAGGCCAGACTATCTGGTGTATGTGTAGGCAAAAGGAAAATGAGTCGTTACCGGAAAGAGGATCCAATGTAGCACTGTCTGGCCAGTCAACCAATAAGACAATAAGTCTCTATCGGTAGTATCTCAACAGGTGGCTGGTGCCCAGGCCAACCCATTACCAACAAAAGCTGTCTTTTTTTTCATCTTGGTATGAAATAAGCTTGCACATGCACGTATCCTACATGTTTACATTTATGCATACATTCACAAAGGACTATACCAACTGAGTCAACAAAAGCCATAATTTTTTTTTTAACTTAAATTGAAAGCATTTACCATTTAGAAATGTTTTGTGGTCGATCCCAGTGTAAGGTTTGTTCATTTTTCTTGCATGTTACCCCCAAATGACGTTTTCCCAGACACGGTCTCCTACGCCTTGACTTACCTTATTGATTGTTTCCAACTGCCCGGGATGCAGAAAAAAACACTTGCCTCCTCGTCAGAAGAATTGATCTCTACTGATCCATAATATATCATATTTGAGTCCCATTTATGTGAGATATAAATTCGTTCTAATGCACACTTGATTGTGTTGATCTCTATCAATCAAATAAATGCTGGTGCAATAGCATTTTCTATTTATAGAGGTAGTGGGTTGGCCAGGGCACCGGCCACCCGTTGAGATACTACCGCTTGATAGTTTTGAAGTTCTTTGACTGGCCAGACAGTACTACACTGGATTCTTCTCTCTGGTTACGATTCATTTTCCCTTTGCCTACACATACACCAAATAGTATGGCCTATTCGTTACATGTTCTCTCTCCTCATACATCTTACAACACTGAGATTACCAAACAATTCTTCTTCACCCAATGGGTTACTGCACTATCATTGTTCAGTGGCCACTTTCTTCTTGGTAAGGGTAGATGAGACTCTTTAGCTATAGTAAGCAGCTCTTCTAGAAGGACACTGCTGAATCAAAGCATTGTTCTCTAGTCTTGGGTAGCGCCATACCCTCTGTACCTTGGTCTCCCACTGTCTTGGGTTAAAGTTCTCTTGCGTGAGGGTACAATTGGGCACGCTATTCTATTTATTTTATTTTCATCTTGTTTTATTAAAGTTTTTGTAGTTTATTTAGGAGATATTTATTTTAATATTACTTTTCTTAGAATATTTCATTTTTCCTTGTTTCCTTTCCTCACTGGGCTATTTTCCCTGTTGGAGCCATTGGGCTTATAGCATCCTCCTTTTCCAACTAGGATTATAGCTTAGCAAGTAATAATAACAACAACAACAACAGCAACAACAATAATAATAACAATAATAATAATATACATTCATCGTGAATTCACAATGAACCTAACATCTGCTTTAAGATTACATTTTGTGTATTACCATAGGGTATGATTTGTTCCCCTTGTTTCAATATCACATGAAATATTCTACGTGAATCATCTTGGATCATAATTCCGAGGATATGACAAGAGATAATACACTCATTGTCGATAATATATTCTTACGTATGAAGGTTGTGTCTTTAAATATTAATGACTAACAGGACACTCATTACACCAAGAACGGTATATCTCTGGAAACTATCTTTTTGGGGGACTTGTAGGTAACACGCTATACTATATTATTGATATGTTCGGCATTCTCAGGTTATGTATTTAGATTTTTTATTCCATTTCCGTTTATATTTATTTGACCCATCTTTATTTTTTCTTCCTTTCCGCCTCTTATGCGCGAGTGTGTTTGTGTGTGGTGTCCCACGGTCTAGGTATACTCTAAATCTTGGGTAAACCTAGGCTGAGGGTCTTGGTAGCCTATTCCTCTTGAATGAGGAACGAAAACTGGAGAGAAGCAAAGCAATTGAATGACAGCTAGGAGCCATGCAACTGTGCGAAGTGTATCATATGTTAATGTTAAAAGAAAAAGAAAAAAAAACAATAGGCCTATATCCAAAGACCTGTGAAGAACTTCAAGTCATCCGTGCGAGGCATAATGTAGAGTAGACAGGAATTAAAGCCTAAAAATCACACCAATGCATAAAACCTTCGCGTTTCAGGGAAGCTAACCGACACACACACACACACACACACACACACACACACACACACACACACTAATCCGTGTCAATTTTGAGATGTGATAGTGGCAGGGGACCCTGATACATTTCAACCCATTCTATAATATACGGCTTAAAGTGCCACATGTGGGTGAGCATTCCTGCACAATGGTTTTTCTCAGAAAGCTTTTCTACTTACTATTCGTGTCTAAATGTTCAGTTTGTTCATATTATAGTAGTTCACTTACGAACTGTGTCATTATGTGCGCTTCTAAAATGCATTCATTCATTTATTTTTTTTATTCATTTATTTCTTTAAATTATAGTAGAGTTGGAAGTCGTAGTTGATGTAGTTATTGTTGCTATTGCTATTATTATCTTTTATACAATTAACCTATGCTATTTCTTTTCTAAATTTATATATAAAACATTAAGTTATATCCCTGCTCCTTCCTTAATGCAAGCACCAGCAACTTATTTAAAATATCGATTACCATTTGTTTTTTATCTTGAGGAAGAAAACAACACCTTCTGTCCCTCACGTAGCAACATCTCAATGTCAAAGGCACTCGACGTCAGCTATTAAAATACAATGTCATTATCATGATCGATTTCGAGGTCTTTGGTATATATTTACCCCCACAGATCAAGCATAAAAAACGGCTAGACCGAACGGTTGTTCGCGGGAAAAAACTCGTAGCGTCGAACGTTTTTATGTTTGTGCGTTTTACATATATCTAAAAACCAACCGCATTGAACAATGATTAAGGCTTGATTCGTTTAATTGTGTTGTTCTCTAGAGGTAAAAAATCGAGGCAAGAAATTGATATTCAAGATGAAAAACTTTATATGGAGCATCCAACACTGGGATTTGATAAATCGACCTTGTCTTACGTAAGAAAACTAACCAAATTATATTTTTTTTCGAGTTGGCTATTTCCTAAGACTTTGGGCGGACGTGTCCTAAGAAGCTTCATCGACTTGCCTTGAAAAAAAAAAAACGAGACATTATGTTCAAGTTTATCATTAAAAAATAGAATGGTCTTGACAATGATCAATCTCGTTTTAAGGTTATATCAAGGTTTAAGTTTTAATACACACACACACACACACACACACACACACACACACACACACATATATATATATATATATATATATATATATATATATATATATATATATATATATATATATATATATATATATATATATTGGGAGTTAAATGGCAGGACAGGATTAGAAATGAAACTATAAGAGAGATTAC
>NC_090733.1:119246267-119361051 GCF_036898095.1 Palaemon carinicauda
GGCTAGTTTCGTGTGTGTACATTAACAACGGTACTCTTGCCTGTAAGGAGAGTTGAGGAACACATTATTATTATTATTATTATTATTATTATTATTATTATTATTATTATTATTATTATTATTATTATTAGGTAAGCTACAACCCTAGTTGGAAGAGCAAGATGGTATAAGCCCAAGGGCTCCAACAAGGGAGGAAATGAAATAAGGAAATAAATAAACGATATAAGAAATAATGAAAAATTAAAATGAAATATTTAAAAAACACTAACAACATTAAAACAGATATTCGATATATAAACTATAAAAGTGTATGAACACCATACACAAATATGATTCTCTCTCTCTCTCTCTCTCTCTCTCTCTCTCTCTCTCTCTCTCTCTCTCTCTCTCTCTCTCTCTCTCCTTTAGATGAAATGAAAGGGTGAGAGATTGAAGGAATGTATTAAAAATCTATTTCAACGGACTTTAAGTTATATAAAAAGATACAATTTATATTCGTTGTAAGTACTGTATATCAATTCATGATTTGATAAGAAAAAACTTGCTATACAGGATTATTCTCGAGAACATTGTGACTTAGAGATTGTAACAGCTTGGGGGAAAACGACATAATGGAAAGGAAATGATGGGAGATGCCAAATGTCACTACAAGAAAAATATGGAAAGACTTTACGAATAATGAGGTGCAATGAACCATATTGTTAAAACAAATACGGGGATAATGAGGGTACATTTAAAAATTGACAATTTTGAACATAACAGCGGAAGCATTTTCAGACCTTTGAGGTTAGCGTTATTGTGCTAACCGCCTCTCATTTTTGTTTTTCCTAAAGATTTGCCTTTGGGCTCAGTGGCGTCATAATTGTCCCTTCATTACATTCAAGGCTTTAATACCGGATAACAACGAATGCTAATGAAATTTAATGACATTAAATGTCACATATATTATTTTCTTGGCTAAGTTTTGCAACTGGTTGCCACTGTTGAATTATAATAGTGAAAAATTACAGTAACCTCTATTTTTTAGGTGGAATAAAAAAACTGTGACTAATGTTTTAATTTTCCCATTCACGGGCTGCCATTAGCACAAGAGCCCGTGAGGTGCATATTGTTCTAATACCTACCATGTTATAAAGATTTAATTCAAGTACTGGACGCCTGAACTTTCTGCTCTTCTTTGTCTTTTATTTTTAATAATAAAAAAAAATCACTAAGCGTTCTTCTGATTAGATATATACTTATTTGTTTCATGTAGTGCTCGTGTCAGTGTGTAACACATTAACTCCATCAAGGAGTCGAGACGGTCTACAGTACATTGCCAAGATCAACTTCGGCTACTGTAATTAATGGAAATCTTTTCACAGGTGACCTTAATACTCCTTTTTGAAATGATGCAGGTCAAATAATTCTGGAAATACTAATGAAAATTTAAAAGTTTCACATTCTGGAAATGACTGGTAGCCCGCTTTGGCTCAGGATTTCAAGTATCTCAGAATAATCATTCTGTTGCCGTAAGGACGCATGCATGACCGTTATCTGGGTATGTTTGGTTCGCGTGAATTTCATGTCCAAGCAATGGTGCTGTTTTGGAACAAGCTCTGTTTGTAAAATGGTCAAACATCTGATGTCATTATTATTATTATTATTATTATTTTCATTATTATTTAAGCCACAACACTAGTTGGAAAAGCAGGCTGCTATAAGCCCAAGGGCTCCAACAGGGAAAATAGCCTAGCGAAGAAAGGAATTTTTTTTTTTAAGAGCAGCAACTATAAAAACTTAGGAAAAAAAAAACAGATGAAGAGAAATAAGATAGACTAGTGTGCTCGAGTGTACCCCCAAGCAAGAGAACTCTAACCCAAGACAGCGGAAGACCATGGTACAAAGTCTATGGCACTACCCAAGACTAAAGAACAATGGTTTGATTTTGGCGTGTCCTTCTCATGGAAGAGCTGCCTACCATAGTTAAAGTCTCTTCTACTCTAACCAAGAGGAAAGTAGCCACTGAACAATTACAGTGCAGTAGTTAACCCCTTGAGCGATGAAGAATTGTTTGTTAATCTCCGTGTTGTCAGGTGTATGAGGACAGGAGAATATGAAAAGAATAGGCCAGACTATCTGGTGTATGTGTAGGCAAAAGGAAAATGAGTCGTTACCGGAAAGAGGATCCAATGTAGCACTGTCTGGCCAGTCAACCAATAAGACAATAAGTCTCTATCGGTAGTATCTCAACAGGTGGCTGGTGCCCAGGCCAACCCATTACCAACAAAAGCTGTCTTTTTTTTCATCTTGGTATGAAATAAGCTTGCACATGCACGTATCCTACATGTTTACATTTATGCATACATTCACAAAGGACTATACCAACTGAGTCAACAAAAGCCATAATTTTTTTTTTAACTTAAATTGAAAGCATTTACCATTTAGAAATGTTTTGTGGTCGATCCCAGTGTAAGGTTTGTTCATTTTTCTTGCATGTTACCCCCAAATGACGTTTTCCCAGACACGGTCTCCTACGCCTTGACTTACCTTATTGATTGTTTCCAACTGCCCGGGATGCAGAAAAAAACACTTGCCTCCTCGTCAGAAGAATTGATCTCTACTGATCCATAATATATCATATTTGAGTCCCATTTATGTGAGATATAAATTCGTTCTAATGCACACTTGATTGTGTTGATCTCTATCAATCAAATAAATGCTGGTGCAATAGCATTTTCTATTTATAGAGGTAGTGGGTTGGCCAGGGCACCGGCCACCCGTTGAGATACTACCGCTTGATAGTTTTGAAGTTCTTTGACTGGCCAGACAGTACTACACTGGATTCTTCTCTCTGGTTACGATTCATTTTCCCTTTGCCTACACATACACCAAATAGTATGGCCTATTCGTTACATGTTCTCTCTCCTCATACATCTTACAACACTGAGATTACCAAACAATTCTTCTTCACCCAATGGGTTACTGCACTATCATTGTTCAGTGGCCACTTTCTTCTTGGTAAGGGTAGATGAGACTCTTTAGCTATAGTAAGCAGCTCTTCTAGAAGGACACTGCTGAATCAAAGCATTGTTCTCTAGTCTTGGGTAGCGCCATACCCTCTGTACCTTGGTCTCCCACTGTCTTGGGTTAAAGTTCTCTTGCGTGAGGGTACAATTGGGCACGCTATTCTATTTATTTTATTTTCATCTTGTTTTATTAAAGTTTTTGTAGTTTATTTAGGAGATATTTATTTTAATATTACTTTTCTTAGAATATTTCATTTTTCCTTGTTTCCTTTCCTCACTGGGCTATTTTCCCTGTTGGAGCCATTGGGCTTATAGCATCCTCCTTTTCCAACTAGGATTATAGCTTAGCAAGTAATAATAACAACAACAACAACAGCAACAACAATAATAATAACAATAATAATAATATACATTCATCGTGAATTCACAATGAACCTAACATCTGCTTTAAGATTACATTTTGTGTATTACCATAGGGTATGATTTGTTCCCCTTGTTTCAATATCACATGAAATATTCTACGTGAATCATCTTGGATCATAATTCCGAGGATATGACAAGAGATAATACACTCATTGTCGATAATATATTCTTACGTATGAAGGTTGTGTCTTTAAATATTAATGACTAACAGGACACTCATTACACCAAGAACGGTATATCTCTGGAAACTATCTTTTTGGGGGACTTGTAGGTAACACGCTATACTATATTATTGATATGTTCGGCATTCTCAGGTTATGTATTTAGATTTTTTATTCCATTTCCGTTTATATTTATTTGACCCATCTTTATTTTTTCTTCCTTTCCGCCTCTTATGCGCGAGTGTGTTTGTGTGTGGTGTCCCACGGTCTAGGTATACTCTAAATCTTGGGTAAACCTAGGCTGAGGGTCTTGGTAGCCTATTCCTCTTGAATGAGGAACGAAAACTGGAGAGAAGCAAAGCAATTGAATGACAGCTAGGAGCCATGCAACTGTGCGAAGTGTATCATATGTTAATGTTAAAAGAAAAAGAAAAAAAAACAATAGGCCTATATCCAAAGACCTGTGAAGAACTTCAAGTCATCCGTGCGAGGCATAATGTAGAGTAGACAGGAATTAAAGCCTAAAAATCACACCAATGCATAAAACCTTCGCGTTTCAGGGAAGCTAACCGACACACACACACACACACACACACACACACACACACACACACACACTAATCCGTGTCAATTTTGAGATGTGATAGTGGCAGGGGACCCTGATACATTTCAACCCATTCTATAATATACGGCTTAAAGTGCCACATGTGGGTGAGCATTCCTGCACAATGGTTTTTCTCAGAAAGCTTTTCTACTTACTATTCGTGTCTAAATGTTCAGTTTGTTCATATTATAGTAGTTCACTTACGAACTGTGTCATTATGTGCGCTTCTAAAATGCATTCATTCATTTATTTTTTTTATTCATTTATTTCTTTAAATTATAGTAGAGTTGGAAGTCGTAGTTGATGTAGTTATTGTTGCTATTGCTATTATTATCTTTTATACAATTAACCTATGCTATTTCTTTTCTAAATTTATATATAAAACATTAAGTTATATCCCTGCTCCTTCCTTAATGCAAGCACCAGCAACTTATTTAAAATATCGATTACCATTTGTTTTTTATCTTGAGGAAGAAAACAACACCTTCTGTCCCTCACGTAGCAACATCTCAATGTCAAAGGCACTCGACGTCAGCTATTAAAATACAATGTCATTATCATGATCGATTTCGAGGTCTTTGGTATATATTTACCCCCACAGATCAAGCATAAAAAACGGCTAGACCGAACGGTTGTTCGCGGGAAAAAACTCGTAGCGTCGAACGTTTTTATGTTTGTGCGTTTTACATATATCTAAAAACCAACCGCATTGAACAATGATTAAGGCTTGATTCGTTTAATTGTGTTGTTCTCTAGAGGTAAAAAATCGAGGCAAGAAATTGATATTCAAGATGAAAAACTTTATATGGAGCATCCAACACTGGGATTTGATAAATCGACCTTGTCTTACGTAAGAAAACTAACCAAATTATATTTTTTTTCGAGTTGGCTATTTCCTAAGACTTTGGGCGGACGTGTCCTAAGAAGCTTCATCGACTTGCCTTGAAAAAAAAAAACGAGACATTATGTTCAAGTTTATCATTAAAAAATAGAATGGTCTTGACAATGATCAATCTCGTTTTAAGGTTATATCAAGGTTTAAGTTTTAATACACACACACACACACACACACACACACACACACACACACACATATATATATATATATATATATATATATATATATATATATATATATATATATATATATATATATATATATATATATATATTGGGAGTTAAATGGCAGGACAGGATTAGAAATGAAACTATAAGAGAGATTACTCGAGGACCATATGTGGATGAGATCATGATGAGGGGTAGATGGAGATGTTTTGGGCATGCTCTTAGCACTCCCCAAGAGAGATTAGTTCACCAAACGTTTAACTGGGCTCCACAAGGCACTAGAAGAATTGGAAGACCGAGGCCTACATGGCTTAGGACTATAAAGCGCGAAGTAGATGATGAATGGAGAAGTATTCAATTAAAAGCTCAAGACAGAGACGACTGGCGAAATCTAACAGAGACCCTTTGCGTCAAAAGGCGTAGGAGATGATGATAAATATAGTATGTGTAGGGTTTGTTTTTCCAAACTTCACGTCTTATTGAGAAAACAGTAAAAAGATGAATAGGCACAAATATCTTATTATTTGAATATAAGCAGTTTTTCCTAATAATCTTAGCATGATATTCTATCTTCTCTATCTAGACGTATATTTTCTAAACATATACATATTTCTGACTCTACAAAGAAGTATTTATTTCAGTGCGTGTTCGCACAGTTTCTGACGTTCTTATCAAAGCTATTTTTTCCCACTGGCATGTCCGTTATTTTCTTTTCTTGTTTATTCCGATTCTGGGCCAAGCAAGGACCCCTAGGGTGTATCATTCAGTACAGTAGTCCCACCGGGCACTACATTAAAAACAAAATAACAATCCTTTGTCTCACTAGTCCCATGTAGACTGCATATCTGGTACAAATGAATCTTTTCGTACAAGGCAATACATTCAACAACACTGATAGCTCGCGCATATGTTTGTAAGGATAACATTATCTATATTTCAATTGGAAACTTATAAAGAGAACGTAGACGATTTATCCGGACTTATACTGACTTGCATCATCACTTTCATATCATTGGGCAAGTCTAAATCATCTCTCTCTCTCTCTCTCTCTCTCTCTCTCTCTCTCTCTCTCTCTCTCTCTCTCTCTCTCTCTCTCTCTCGTGTAAGCTGAGAGATATTGTAAAATGAATTAAAAGTTAGTGCTTAATACTTTGATAGCGATCAGTGGTCTTGTATATCAAAAAACAATTTTCATTTAATAATAATAATAATAATAATAATAATAATAATAATAATAACAATAATAATAATAATAATAATAATAATAATAATAATAATAATAATAATAATAACTGGGACCATCGGTATTTCCAGAATTGTATATTGATACCAATGACGTCTCACAGAAAGTTATTTACCATCTATAACATCATAACCATCAATTCCAGTTGTTCATAAACTGAAAGTTATACTTAGGACTAAATGTAATATGAAAGATCAACGTTAATAAGGAAGAATATGGGCTTCAGTGGAATAATTTCCATAGTAAACTTTCATTTTGATTTAATGTTATTATTCTGCATCGCTCATTTACTAAACATAGCCTCTGTTCTAGTAGTGTCGTTAACATCTACTCTGAAACTTAAGTTCCCTTTGATGTTTGTTGGAAAAAAAAAAGAGGAAACATAAGTCAGAGTAAATCCCATGTTATTACATTGGTATGCAACGTGCAAAGGTACATTATCATATCAATATTCATGTCGATTATGCAACAAGGCTGGTTGCTGATAGGAATAAACGCATTACTGTACTCGTGAACCTCTCAGTGTTGACACATGTAGCAAACTAATATTCTCTCTCTCTCTCTCTCTCTCTCTCTCTCTCTCTCTCTCTCTCTCTCTCTCTCTCTCTCTCTCTCTCTCTCGAATTATAAAACCTAACCTTATTTGATAGTAACTACCTAAATAAAATTTCAGTCACGTCTGATCGAGCTTGCTTGAATCATTAGTGCAATGCAATATTAATGATGCCGAAGCTCCATGTTTTATGATGAAACCACATGAGAAACAACAACAAAAACAACAACCGCATCTCTTATTACGTCTTCAATAAAGGGAGAATGAATAATGGAGTTTTGATTACAGCAAAGCAGCATTACGTACAATCAACCGGCAACGAGAATAGGTAATGATGATTTTGGATAATTCCTCATTGTACTCGGTAAGTATCGTGCAATTCAGTTACTGATTCATATCAGTCACTGAATCAATAAGTAACTTGGTATCATGGAATGCTAATTGAGACCCAATGTATGGTAGATATTTTTGATTTTGTAGCCAACTTTAAGATGCTTGTCAAATGTGTCGTTTTCATTCATGCCTTGTCCGTGACAAGATTTGATAGCTGCCGTTTTACACACACACACACACACACACACACACACACACACACACACACACACACACACACACACACACACACACACATATATATATATATATATATATATATATATATATATATATATATATATATATATATATATATATATATATCTTCGGTGAAGGCAGCAACAGCCAGTAATGAACACAAATTTCATGGTATGGATAGGGAAAGAGTAGTTCGAAATGTCCTTTTTTATTATTCCCAACGTTTCGTGATTCTTAATCACATTGTCCAGGGCTAAAAATAAAACATTTAACTGTTTCTTAATTCTTTTGTATATGTTTTATTTTTAGCCCTGGACAATGTGATTAAGAATCACGAAACGTTGGGAATAATAAAAAAGGGCATTTTGAACTACTCTTTCCCTATCCATACCATGGAATTTGTGTGTGTGTATATATATATATATATATATATATATATATATATATATATATATATATATATATATATATATATATATATATATATATATTATATATATATATATATATATATATATATATATATATATATATATATATATATATATACATACATGCATACCTGAAAACTTTAAATCAATTAATCAATCATACATACATACATATAATCATCATCATCAATCGTTATTTGTCCACTGCAGAAAGAAAAATAATGCATCAATCTATTTCGAAATTTAGTGTAATTTTATTTATGTCGGCTATTGTTACTCATGTGAAATTTAGAAAATAACCGCGAAATAACGGCTCAAAGGTCCTATTCTGACTTAATTTTTCGGGAAGACCAGCACATTTCTACTGCAAAGTTTCTGTAAAGAATGCCAAGAAAAAAATAAAATTCACAATGAAAGGATTTATTTGTTATTTACTTTATCATAATGTAAGGATTTATTTGTGATTTACTTTTAGTTTGTGACCTGGGAATGGGAGTCCGGCTAACGGTTGTGACCTGGGAAGGGGAGTCGGGGGGCTTGCGACCTGGGAAATGGGTCTGAAGCCCCCCGGTTAGAGGTTGTGACCTGGGAACTACTAGGTTAGGTTAGGTGGGTTTGTTAGGTTCTGTACCCTTTTATAGATCTCAAAACTAATAAATAATCACGTTTTGGCCTGTTTCCAGCCACTTACATGAACCATATATTTTTCCAACTGGTTATCTTGTGCTTAATTTGCATTTCTGACCATTATTATTGCTGCAAATCACTCGTTTATGACATTTCTCCCATCACCAAAAAACCCCGGTTTCCCACTGGGGTCCATAATTGTCTTTATATAAGGGGGTCGAAAAACTCATAAACGGGTGGTTTGCCCATATAGGCCTAATCATGGTCAGAAATGCTTTAAACACAAGATAGCGAGTAGGAAAAAAATATGGTTCATGTATTTGGCTAGAAATTAAAGTATCTTATATTTACCAAAAGTTCAATACTGGTCTTAAGATATTTTATTTTTCTGTTTCCTTTCCTCACTGGGCTATTTTCTCTGCTGGGGCCCTTGGGATTATAACATTCTGCTTTTCCAACTAGGATTGTAGCTTAGCAAGTAATAATAATAATAATAATAATAATAATAATAATAATAATAATAATAATAATAATAATAAGATACAACCCACCCATTCCCAACTGTTTGAGTTTGAAAACAAGGGCCTCATGATTAACACGGTCAAAGGCAACACTAAAATCAAGGCCAATCATACGAATTTCCTGATCACAACCAGGGATTTCTGTACAGCATTGGAGATTGTAAGAAGGGCATCACCTCCTCCAAAGCCTTTACAAGAACCAAATTGCAAACTATGGAACAGACGATTACTTTCAGCAAACCTATTAGGACGTTTTACCAAAAGACTTTCAAAAACTTTAGATAATGGGGGAGTTACAAAAAATTGGGCAGTAATTATTTGGATTTGAGCGACCATAAACACATTTACATAGTGGAGTAACAATACCAATTCTCCAACAAGTGCTAAAAGCTCCCCTTCTTGCTAACTTGCACAAAATAACAGATAACTTTATTAATGAAATCAGGGCATGATCAGATGTCCCAATTAGAGAACCATACTTGTTATAAAGCCAGGGGACTCGGTGTATAAGAGCAGTTACCAGATCTGTGGGTAGCTTCACTTATGATTTGCTCACAGCCTGTTTCACAGGCAAAGTCCAAAGCTTTTCAAGTCACGGTGATCAGTAGGAGAAACAGAATTTAGTCACTCCAATGTGAGCATTGAAATCACCAACGAAGACAAAAAAGGCCTTTCCATCATCTTATAATTTATCTTAGCCAACGGTAAGAAGACATACGAAGAGGAAGCATCCATGTCTGGATTCCGGTAGATCTAACACAAATAGAAGTTGTTATGCCTGTAAGCCTACTTAGTCATACACACGCAAGGTAATACAATAATACTTAACTGGCCATAGTCGTGACAGCAAACCGATTGGCAGGTACTTGACGTATTTTGTCTGCTTGTGGGTATGTATAGGGCAAAGGGGCATCACTCTCTGGAACCCAACACTGCATATTCTAACTTTGCTGCACGGTTAAAATTCTAATATCGCGCAACCATATCCGGAATCGGTGCAGATTCCAATATCGCGCCGAACATAGACATCCCATGATTCCATCCCTTGGCTGTGATGGGTTCCACCATTACTCTGCTTTGATTCAGTCTGTTCGGTTTTTATTTTCACATTTCTTGGATTAGTCTTCCTATTTCTTACATTCTGTGATATTGTTATAGTAAAACATTGAAACAAGCTTTACTAATAAATGAATGCGGTTTTATTAAATAAGAAAATCCATTTTCTTTGAAAATTACATTTATTTCCGTTGCAAATAAATAATTGATAAGATATACCCTAACGTACTCTACGGAAATAGGGATCACCCAGTGGGAACTAGGGGTTTTGAGAGTTAGAAATTTACTGGCGAATCGATAAACAATAAAACTAACCTTATCTTCTCTATACACTATTCTCTGTGACGCATTATAAGTCCATAAAAAATCACACAAAATATGGGTATCCTATTCCTCTGAAAACATTAGGTATGTGACCTGGGAAGGTGGGTCCATGGTACTTGGCGCCCCGGGCTAGGTCTGTGACCTGGGAAGGGGAACCAAGGCCCCAGGCTAGGTCTATGACCTTGGAACTACTGGGTTCGGTTAGGTGGGTTTGTTAGGTTATGTGGCCTTTTACAAATCTTGAAAGTGTTCGATAATCACGCCTTTTTCCGGTTTTCACACACACAAGTCCAAGGTTCCTACTTGTGTTTGTCGGGAAATGGGTGGATAACGGGAAAATAGTTTATTTGAGGTGGAAATAAAGGTCAAATTCATTGAAAACTCATTTTTTACTGTATGAAAAGTAGTTCTATGTTGTTCTATAATTTTACCCATTCTGTAACTTGATAAAACTTATTTGGCTTTCCATACTTTATTCAGAGGGGGAGGGTTATCTTTGCAATTGAACCTATATACTGTAGTTGCTTACTACAGTTATTGGTTTGATGAAATATCAATGGACGACCAGATTAATATTCTCTTTCAAAGGCACTCAACACTTGAAATTCCAAGCCTCGGCATAGAGTTAGGGTGTTTGGGATAAGCGCTGAGCGTTCTAGTGCTGCTCCAAGCCAACGTTTTTTTTTTTTTTTTTTTTTTTTTTTTTTTTTTTTTTTTTTTTTTTTTTTTTTTTTTTTTTAGCACAACAAAGTACCATCAATCATAGATGCTCAAAATTATATTATAAAGGAGGACAAAAAGAAAATGATAGCCAACATTTCATAATGGATTAAACAGTATTTGAGGAATGAGAATGTTCGAAATAGTAAAAAGTGTAGGTATGATAAATTGGTAAATTTTGAGAAAATTTAAATAAATATTTGGGCTATGAAAAATGTTCCATGATTAATAAGTTATATATGAAAGGTCCATTTTGATGTTGTCACTATTCTTAACGTATTTTATTTTAGTTGCTCATTACTTCTCATATAGTTTATTTATTTCCTTTCCTCACTGGGCTATTTTTTCCTTGTTGGAGCCCTTGAGCTTATACTTGCTTTACTTGTTTTGGGTTTAAATCCAACCCCCCACTGAAGTCGAGTGAACTAGCCTACTTCTCGGGCGGGTCCATGTCAATCATCTAACGAAACATTTTCATTATAACTTATACAATTCTTTGATTGCAGCATCTTCCAAATCATACGATCTTGTGAAAAGTAATGTCTTTAGTTTCTTCTCAAATTCAATTGCTCCCTGTAGGTCCTTCATTTCTGTTGGCAGTTTATTATAATGTCTAGGCGCACAGTAGCTAAAAGCCCTTTCACCAAATTTACAATTTGTTCTTGGTTCAGAGAGCCTATGTTTGTCACTCATGTGTCTTATGTTAACATTTGTTTCTAGTTCTAGTTTGTTCAGGCATTCTTTTAGATATTTTGGTTCAGTATCTTAAACGTTAGTAAAGAGTAGCTTGTATTCAATTCTCGCCTTTACCGGCACCCAGTGTAATTTAATTGGTGCAGGGGTAACTCTTTCCCCATAGCATCATGCTTTTCCAACAAGGGTTGTAGCTTAGATAATAATAATAATAATAATAATAATAATAATAATAATAATAATAATAATAATGATAATAATAATAATAATAATAATAATAATAATAATAATAATAATCCAACCCAATTTTCAGGAAATGAGTTAATACCAATTGTCCTCAAAACCAGGAGGATAAGATGTAAACAAAAGGGTCTCCTCGTAGCAACACATTCCATGTCGTCAAGGTATCGTGTTTGCATCCGAGTGTCCAGGCAAATCTGAGCAGCTATAGTTTGTTACGAATTTTTCTAGAGAATGTTCAAAAATACATTCCAAAGTGGGTTTCTGTCAATTCTTTATAGTATTGGCAGTAAACCTCTACAGATATGGGATAAAAAGGTACAGTAGATGGGTGTTAAGCATGCCTATTGGTGACGTTACCCTTACCTATTTCAGTGTACCTCCAGCATAGCCTATGTGTAGCCTTTCGTTATAAATTCTGTTTCAGTTATTATTAATATTGTTATTACTATTATTAATTGATAAGCTACAACCCTAGTTGGAAAAGCAGAATGTTATAAGCCCAGGGGCTCCAAAAGGGAAAATAGCCAATGAGGAAAGGAAAAAATAAAATATAACAGTAACAGCATTAAAATTTATTGGTTGTTTTTTCTATATTACTAGAGTAATATCCCAAGCTACCATAGCCTACCGTCTACGCCATTATTTTAGTGAATTAAGGTTTTTGACGAGAAAAACTACAGCAAACTAGTTAAACTCGGTTAAAGTTTAGCTATGGCAGTGCAAGGGTAAGTGTTACCCAGTGCAAATTCATGTTGGTGTGCAAAGGTAATACTTGGTTTCTCAGTCAGCATTAATATTCATTAAAGCACAATTTAATAATCTGTTTTCTTACTGTCAAACTATACCTTTTGGTGAAATTATAGGACAGTACAATAAATGGTTTGTAGGAAATAATACTTATCTTGAGTGTTTTATGATGTTTTGAATATTTTTTATTCTGATTCCGGTCGCAAATCCATAGTTTTTTAGTTTTGGTGTATTCATAATTGAGAAGCTATTGCTTTGCACTAGGTATCGTCGTCAATTACGTTCTAAGCACCTTAGAATATACTGTGTACCAGTTGAATAGTATGATATCTAAATTAACTTTTTTTCAAACTTTGTTGTTTCTACCAGTCATTTTAATAAAAAAGTAACTAATGAATAATTAATTAGTAGTGGTGAAATAGTCAAAACATTGGAGCTTTTGTTCGCAAGGACTTCCGGGTATATAGAAAACGTGGTTTTTCATCCCATTTTCTATTGAGTTGTTCGTAGCAGTTTTCATCATTTTACAAATATCTCCTTACTTAATTGAGCTACTGATTTATTATTTTTTGTTGTGTCGTATGCTCGCTTCGCTCGCGATTAAACATTATCTCATTGCTTCTATGTTCTGCAAACAGAACATAAGTTTCTCTACACACGTTAGTGTGTGAGCTAATATTTCGGCATTAATTATCAATTATACAGTCTTAGAATTTGATTACTTAAGTTATTATTACCCAGCAATTCATGGTTGGGGGTTTAAACAAATCTACTAGCAATGATTTATTGAAATATGCTGATTAAAATTGTTTTGGGAAAATTGTATTAATGTAAAATAAAACTGCCAAACTTTACACTAATGGGTAGAATTATAGAACAGTGCAATAAGTTGTTTGTAGGAAATAAGATTGTTATTAAGTGTATTTTGAGGTGTTTTTAATGTTTTTGTTAGTGATTCCTGGTGGAAATCCATTATATTTTAGTTATTGTGGTTTGACTACCCTTTCTGAAAAACTCGGGTTTTTCCCTAGGTATTCTTATCTATTACGTTCATAACACCTTAAAATGTACTGTGTACCAGTCTACTGTAATTGTATGATAATTAGATTAGCTTTTTTGAACTGCCAGTCATTATCAGGAAAAATCAGCCATCATAATAAAAAAAAAAAGTTACCATAATCAGAACCCAGTAGAAGTAATGGAACACGATCAAAACAGCCCCGCTTTTGTTTGTCAGGATTTCCCAAAGCATGGAAAACGAGATTTCTCAATTTCATTTTCTATTGATTCATTTGTAGCTCTGTTCATCCAACTACAAATACCTGTACCTCCTTACTTAGTTGAGTGTATTTACCTGTATGTTGGTATTCAAAATTAACTATAATTATTCATTGGTTTTAGTTCTGCCATAGCTTGCATCGCTCACAGATAAACATTATCTCATTGTTCCTATATCCTGGCAAGCGCGTTAGCCATGTGGGCTAGTGTTTTAGTGTTATTTTATTTATATAATTTTTCACTTGGTTTCATTGGTTGTTGCTCTGCTGTAGTTCACTTTGCCTGCACTTTAATATTATCTCGTTGTTCCTATGTTCTGGCAAGCGGAACATGTTTCATTACATGCTTTAGCCCCTTGAGCAAGTGTTTTGGTGTTACAGTACAATAATGATCAAATTTATTTCTTAGTTCAATTATACAAACTTAACAAAGGGCCGAGTTGTAGCTTACGGCTCCACCCTCTGTTAGAACATGGACTTGGCTTCCGGGTTCTATTATCAGACTAAATGACTAAATACTGTATGTATATCAAACACACGTTTCTACCCTAACCTTTCAATATTAACATCATAAATAAAATAAGAGGTGTAATTACATTATCTATTCCAATATTGAAAACAAATAACCAAGAAGTTTAGTATGAAATGAAATGTTAGGCCTTTTATTCTTTTGAAAATAAGTAACTTGCTACAGAAGCACCACCTATCAGTTTTTTCTGAACTATCTGGTGGAAGAAGACTCATGTGCTCTGTGCTAAGATGACAAAAGGAGGGAAATTGGAATATTTTATTAAAATCTGTAACTTTGTTAATACCTGTAGAGGTTTCTGCCAGTAGTATAAGGGAATTAGAATATTGTCTTTGCAAAGCTCTATTCAGTTATGCGAATTGCCATATCCTAACTTATGTTGCACTGTTCTATAATGAAACCATGTACTGTAATTTTCAATATTAAACTTACCCGATAATCATGTAGCTGTCAACTCCGTTGCCCGACAGAATTCTATGGAGGGATACGCCAGCTATCACAATACTAGAAGGGGGTGTACTTACCAGCGCCACCTGTGGCCAGGTACTCAAGTACTTCTTGTTGACACCTCCTCAATTATTCCTCTGTCGTGCTTCCGGCAAGACGTTCTGGGATACGCTTATGATCTTCGAGTTTGTTCACGGCTAATTGGTGAAGTATTCTCTCAGATTTCGGCTGTCGCTTTACTGGAAACCTTCTTATATTAGCTAGATAGCTTTTATATAGTCCTGATTAACGGTTAACGATCTTTTGCTTGATTTTGGAAACCCCTTTGGCTAACTCTTTGGATTCAAGATGTCTGACATTTCGCAAGCCCCCTCCCATAGACGATGTAGGTCTTGCAATAGGCGTATTCCGAAGGCCTCGGTAGATCCTCACACCGCTTGTTCTGACTGTAGGGACAGGCCCTGTCAGTTAGAAAATCGATGTGAGGAATGCGCCGGACTTTCGGAACTGGAATTTGTCCGTCTTTTAAAATATTCATCTAAGTTAGAGAGAGGTAGAGTTAGGAGGAGTTCTTCTCACTCTTCACTTTTTTCCTCACCTCATGATCCCCTACCTTTTCCTACCCCTGTAGTGGCTACCCCCGAACCTACTGTTTGCCCTCCGCCTGATATGTCTGTTGTTTTGCGTGCTATTCAGGCCTTAGGCGATAAAGTAGAGTCAGTGGTAAGTGACCATAAGTCTCTGATGGCCGAAGTCAAGGAACTTAAGGTCAAGAGTGCAGTGGGTGGAATTAGTGCCAGTGCTGTGACGAGTGCTAGTGTCAGTGCAGTGCCAAGTGCTAGTGTCAGTGCCAGTGTGGTGCGTGAGGATACTTCTGTGCGAGCCAGTCGTCCTCCCAGTCCGGGACCTCTTGCAAGCTCCCAAGCCCAGGGGAGAAGCAATGTCGAAGGGCATAAGGGTTCGGCAGGCCTTGTTAGGCGCACAGAAGTATCCTCGGTGGTTGCGGGCGTGTCTTCCAAAGACCGTCACTCCCACCTGCAGACGATTGAGCCCGTCTTTTTCTCGTCCGCTGATCATCTGTCAGGGAAGAAACGTTGGTCTCAGGTCTCGAGACCACTTAAACGCAGAGTCCAGTCCGCGAGTGCTCAGCCAGGTTGCAGTCATTGGCTCAGCTCTGACTCGCCTCAGTCATCTGTCGACTGCACTCCGCCCAAGAGGAGTAAGGTTCTGCCACAACAGAGCTCGACTGTTAAGGCTTTACCTCAGCCTACTGTAGTTTCTGCCGACCCTAAGTGGACTCTACTACAGTCCATGCAAGCACAGCTTTCGGACTTGATGCGTGAGTGTCGGGCTGAGAGTGTTGCGCCTCCGCCTACACTCCCTCCGCCTGCGCTCGCTCCGCCTGCGCTCGCTCCGCCTGCGCTTGCTCCGCCTGATCGCAGTACCACCTGCCAGGCGTACGATGTTGAGCCACGGTCTGAGTTTGCTGTTCCCAGTGGTGTTCAGCCTCCGCCTTCTTTAAGGCAACCTTTGCTATGGGATCAGGAGGATTATACCTCTCTTCCTCCGCCTCCCCTTGCTGCTCCACCAGTGGTGCAACACTCGGTTGAGGTACAACAACCTCTCCCGTCCATGAGTCAGTCTCCTCAGCTCTCGCTGCAGCGAGCTCAACCATCCACAAGGCAAGCTCCACTACACCTTGGCCTTGCGTCTCAGGAGCCTCAGCTTGCGAGACATTTACCTTGTTCTGCGCAGCCTCAACCTCATCACGCTCCGCTCACACCACAGGAACAGGAACTTGCTACTCCGCTTCCACCAACCGCTCAGCAAGCGCAACCCTTGGGTTCAACCACTCATGCTAGGAGTCAGCCTCCTCCACCCATGCGCCTTCCTTCTGCTTCGTCTTTTATTCAGCCTTTGCAGTCTGAGCCTCAGGTTCTCCCTCAACAGTTACTTGAAGAGGAAACCACTAATATTGTTCCTACTCGTTCTGACTCTGCTGTTCAGCATTCTTGTCCGATATCTTCACTTCACTCTGGTGGTGAGGCGTCTGATGATGAGGAGGCACACCTGGATCCCTCGTCAGACGTGGATGAATCCAAGCCTTCTCCACAGTCTATTGACTTTCGTAAGGTCTTGGCTCTGCTTAGGGAGGTTTATCCAGACCACTTTGTCTCTGCTATTCCCCGCTCTCCGCCATCTGAGTTTTCGCTGGGCATACAACAAGCTAAGTCCTCCTATACTAAGCTAGTCCTAGCAAGGTCCTCTAAGAGAGCATTAAGGATCTTAGGGGAGTGGCTGCAGACTAAGCAACACCTTGGCAAAACTTCTTTCATGTTCCCGCCGACTAAGCTCACTTCGAAAGCGAGCGTTTGGTATGCCACAGGAGAAGCACCAGGCTTGGGAGTACCTGCCTCTGCCCAGGCTGACTTCTCAAGTCTGGTAGACTCGCCTCGGAGAACTGCAATGAGGCGCTCTAAGGTTTGCTGGACCTTCTCAGACCTTGATCACTTACTGAAAGGACTGTTTAGAGCATTTGAGATGTTCAACTTTCTTGACTGGTGCCTGGGGGCCCTCAGCAAGAAAACCTCTCCTGCGGACAAGGATTCTGCCATGCTATTAATGTCCTGCATGGATAAGGCCATTAGGGATGGATCTGGTGAGCTTGCGTCGATGTTTGTATCAGGGGTTTTGAAGAAAAGGGAACAGCTGTGTACCTTCCTTTCCTCCAGCATTACACCTTGCCAAAGGTCACAACTCCTTTTTGCTCCGCTCTCGAAGTTCCTCTTCCCCGAAGAGCTGGTTAAGGACTTGTCTGCTGCCCTGATACAAAAGGACACACACGATCTTGTAGCCTCATCGGCTCGTAAGTCTAAGGTTGCTACCTCAGTCCCCAAGACTTATCGCTCCCCAGTGGCTGATACCCCTGCTACGAGGTTCATTCCGCCCTTTCGTGGTAGAGCCCCCAGCCGAGGAAGCTCCCGTCCAGACTCTTACAGGAGCAAGTCCAGGAAAGGCTCCAGCACATCTAAAGGAAAAAACTGACTCTCCGCATCTCCAGACAGCAGTAGGAGCCAGACTCAAGATCTTCTGGCGAGCCTGGGAGAAGAGAGGTGCAGACGCCCAGTCTGTCAGTTGGCTGAGGAACGGTTACAGGATTCCATTCTGCCTCAAACCACCTCTGACCACATCGCCCATCAACCTCTCTCCCAACTACAAAGAAGAGGACAAGAGGCTAGCATTGCACCAGGAGGTGTCGCTACTTGTGCAGAAGAAGGCAGTGGTTATAGTCCGGGACCATCAATCCCCGGGCTTCTACAACCGTCTCTTTCTTGTGGCCAAGAAGACAGGAGGTTGGAGACCGGTGCTGGACGTCAGCGCGCTCAACGCGTATGTCACCAAGAAGACGTTCACGATGGAGACGACGAAGTCGGTCTTAGCAGCGGTCAGGCAGGAGGACTGGATGGTCTCGTTGGACTTGAAAGATGCCTACTTTCACGTTCCTATTCATCCAGACTCCCAACCTTTCCTGAGATTCGTTTTTGGAAAGGTTGTCTACCAGTTCCAAGCCCTGTGTTTTGGCCTAAGCACAGCTCCTATGGTCTTTACTCATCTGATGAGGAATATAGCAAAATTCCTACACTTATCGGACATCAGAGCCTCCCTCTACTTAGACGACTGGCTGTTGAGAGCCTCCACGAGTCGTCGCTGTCTGGAGAATCTCAATTGGACTTTAGACTTAATCAGAGAACTGGGTCTATTAGTCAACATAGAAAAGTCTCAACTCATTCCCTCCCAATCCATTGTGTACCTGGGAATGGAGATTCGGAGTCAGGATTTTCGGGCTTTTCCATCGGCCCCCAGGATAAGCCAAGCCCTAGAGTGCATCATGAGCATGCTGAAGAGGAGCAGTTGTTCGGTGAGACAGTGGATGAGTCTCACAGGGACCCTTTCATCACTGGCCCTGTTCGTCGAGCTAGGGAGACTCCACCTCCGCCCTCTTCAATTCCATCTTGCAGCTCATTGGGACAAGGGTTCGACTCTCGAAGCAGTCTCTATCCCAATCACCCAAGAGATGAAGACCACTCTCCTGTGGTGGAAGCACAACCTCCTTCTCAGGGAGGGTCTATCGTTGGCTATTCAGACCCCCAATCTTCATCTCTTCTCAGATGCATCGGACTCGGGCTGGGGTGCGACCTTGAACGGACGGGAATGCTCGGGAACGTGGAACGAAGAACAGGGATTACTCCACATCAACGGCAAGGAGCTACTAGCAGTTCATTTAGCCCTGTTGAACTTCAAGTCCCTCCTGCTAGGCAAAGTGGTGGAGGCGAACTCAGACAATACCACAGCCTTGGCTTACATCTCCAAGCAAGGAGGGACCCATTCGAGGAGCCTATACGAGATCGCAAGGGACCTCCTCATTTGGTCAAGAGGTCTAAACCTCACTCTGGTCACGAGGTTCATTCAGGGCGATATGAACGTCTCAGCAGATCGCCTAAGCAGAAGGAATCAGGTCATTCCCACGGAATGGACCCTCCACAAGAGTGTGTGCAACAGACTTTGGACCTTGTGGGGTCAACCTACCATAGATCTGTTTGCCACCTCCATAACCAAGAGACTTCCGCTGTACTGTTCCCCTGTTCCAGACCCTGCAGCAGTTCATGTGGATGCTTTTCTACTGAACTGGTCCCATCTCGACCTGTACGCATTCCCACCGTTCAAGATAATAAACAAAGTTCTGCAAAAATTCATCTCGCACGAAGGGACACGGCTGACGCTGGTTGCTCCCCTTTGGCCTGCAAGAGAATGGTTCACAGAGGTACTTCAATGGCTAGTCGACATCCCCAGGACTCTACCTCTAAGAGTGGACCTTCTACGTCAACCTCACGTAGACAGGTTGCACCCAAACCTCCACGCTCTTCGGCTGACTGCCTTCAGACTGTCGAAAGATTCGCTAGAGCTAGAGGCTTTTCGAAGGAGGCAGCCAGTGCGATTGCCAGAGCGAGAAGGGTTTCCACTCGTAGAGTCTACCAGTCTAAGTGGGAGGTCTTCCGAAGCTGGTGTAGAGCCAATTCAATATCCTCTACCAATACCTCTGTGACCCAAATAGCTGACTTCCTTCTACATCTTAGGAATGAGAGATCCCTTTCAGCCCCTACGATTAAAGGGTATAGGAGTATGTTGGCTTCAGTTCTCCGCCACAGAGGTTTGGACCTTTCTTCCAACAAGGACCTTCAAGACATTCTTAAGTCTTTTGAGACGTCTAAAGAGCGTCGTCTATCCACTCCAGGCTGGAACCTAGACGTAGTCTTAAGGTTCCTTATGTCACCTAGGTTCGAACCTCTCCAGTCAGCTTCCTTCAAGGACCTTACCCTCAAGACTCTTTTTCTCGTCTGCCTTGCAACAGCTAAGAGAGTCAGTGAGGTTCATGCCTTCAGCAAGAGCATTGGTTTCACGACCGAATCTGCAACATGTTCTTTTCAGCTCGGATTCCTAGCAAAGAACGAACTTCCTTCACGTCCTTGGCCTAGATCGTTTGAAATACCTAGCCTCTCCAACATGGTAGGTAACGAACTAGAGAGAGTTCTTTGCCCTGTCAGAGCTCTCAAATTTTATCTTAAGAGGTCTAAACCTCTTCGAGGACAGTCAGAAGCCTTATGGTGTGCCATCAAGAAACCTTCTTGGCCCATGTCCAAGAATGGGGTTTCGTATTATATAAGGCTTCTGATTAGAGAAGCCCACTCTCACTTAAAGGAGGAAGACCTTGCATTGCTGAAGGTAAGGACCCACGAAGTAAGAGCCGTAGCTACTTCGATGGCCTTTAATAAAAACCGTTCTCTGCAGAGCATAATGGATGCAACCTATTGGAGGAGCAAGTCAGTGTTTGCATCATTTTATCTTAAAGATGTCCAGTCTCTTTACGAGAACTGCTACACCCTGGGACCATTCGTAGCAGCGAGTGCAGTAGTAGGTGAGGGCTCAGCCACTACATTCCCTTAATCCCATAACCTTTTTTAACCTTTCTCTTGAATGCTTTTATTGTTGTTTTTATGGTTGTTACGGTAGGCTAAGAAGCCTTCCGCATCCTTTTGATTTGGCGGGTGGTCTATTCATTCTTGAGAAGCGCCTGGGTTAGAGGTTTTGTAGAGGTCCTTTAGTAGGGGTTGCAACCCCATATACTTTAGCACCTTTGGGTTGATTCAGCCTCCAAGAGGAACGCTGCGCTCAGTAAGGAAGACGAACTTAAAAAAGAGGCAGAGTAACGGTTCAATTCGACTTCCTTACCAGGTACTTATTATTTCATTGTTATTTGAGATAACTGTTATATGAAATATGGGATACTTAGCTATCCTTTAATCTTGTACACTGGTTTTCACCCACCCCCCTGGGTGTGAATCAGCTACATGATTATCGGGTAAGTTTAATATTGAAAAATGTTATTTTTATTAGTAAAATAAATTTTTGAATATACTTACCCGATAATCATGATTTAATCGACCCTCCCTTCCTCCCCATAGAGAACCAGTGGACCGAGGAATAATTGAGGAGGTGTCAACAAGAAGTACTTGAGTACCTGGCCACAGGTGGCGCTGGTAAGTACACCCCCTTCTAGTATTGTGATAGCTGGCGTATCCCTCCATAGAATTCTGTCGGGCAACGGAGTTGACAGCTACATGATTATCGGGTAAGTATATTCAAAAATTTATTTTACTAATAAAAATAACATTTTTCTATAATAGTGTACAGTAGAGGCTGTATATGTTTGGTGCAATTTTAGTGTCAAAACCAAAACTCTGATAACTTCATTTCCGTCAATAGTTTACTGTAGATGTTAATAAATCATTCTAACTAATTTATTTTAACCCAAAAAGTAAAATGATAAGGGGGATACATGAAAGTGCAAACACTCAATCCCAGCCTAATTTAATAACCAGATTTATATCTGACCACGGGACCAACCCCCTGGATTAGGATAAACTTTACTAGTCATGACCTATTTTGGCAATGCTACTTTCTTAGTTACTGACTAATTTAACCTTCAATGTCTTATCATAGCCATGGTTGCTTCACACCCCCATTTCAGACAACCATTTAGGTGTTAAGTGTGTTTACTTATTACAGAATAGTAGTACATGTTATTAAGGAAACAAAATGAATTTCTCAAATGTTTTGGATCTATCATTATTATTATTACTAGCTAAGCCACAACCTAATTTGGAAAAGCAGGATGCTATAAGCCTAGGGATTCCAAAAGGGAAAATAGCCCTGTGAGGAAAGATAACGAAAGAGACTACAGTATTGTGGTTTAGTGTACCTTCAAACAATAGAACTCTAATGCAAGACATTGGTTTGATTTTGGAGTGTCCTTCTAGAAGAGTTGGTTACCAGGTTCGAGAAAAGTTTCTGTTTATATCTCGCAGTAAATATATTAGTTATCTAGAGCTTTCATTATGCATTCCATGATGATAAAAGGTCACAGTTGTTAAGTGACATTTTCATTACTCAGAGAACTGTTCTAAATAAATTGCAAGTTATTATTCTATCCAGCTAACATTGTACTGTAGATGAACAATTAGAGATAAAATATAAGCCAAGGTAGACTAAAATGAAATATGTTTTTATGCCAGCTTGAAAGAAGGTTAGAAAATATATTTTAAGGAGAGAATGGGATGGTGGAAAATTACTCACCTAAGCCTTTTCTTTTCATTTTCCTTATAGTTCTGTTTATTTAAAAAAAAAAAAAGATGAGCAGCTTGAAGTGTTAATGAATTGTTCAAATTTCTCAAAGCTTATAATTGGTTGATGTGATCTAATTTTAAGTATCATCTTCCTTATTTTAGGTTCTTCTTGTTTAATTTTTTTCTACTTCTGCTCTTCCTTTCATAGGTTCGCAATGGTCACATCAAGAGAATAACAGACAATGACATCCAGTCTCTTGTACTAGAAATTGTTGGAGTGAATGTAAGGTGTGTATAATTAATGTATAGAATTGTGGTTTATAAGCCAAGAACTTAGCTTAGAAATTTATTTTATTCCTACTTATTATTAATTGCATCACTGTTGCTTGTCAGTACAGTATTAGTTTTAAATACTCTACTAAAGAAAATTATATGATTGTATCGTACAGGTAATACTAAGTTTTTATTAATTTCCAACAGAGATTCCCAATGATTTATTGTACAGTAATGGAAAATACAATGATCAAAGAATTTTAGTGTTCAATAGATATTGTAAAGGAGAATAAAAGGAAATAATTAGTTTTTCCTGGAAAATATGTCTTTGGTATGCCGTTTTTCATGATGATTTAATTTTAGGATATTTTTTCAATATTAAACTTAGCCGGTGATTATATAAGCTGCAACTCTGTTGCTCGACAGAAAACTCTACGTAAAAAATCCGCCAGCGATCGCTATGCAGGTAGGGGGTGTACTTCAACAGCGCCATCTGTCGTGCAGGTACTCAGTACTCAATGTAAACACAGAACTCAATTTTCTCTCTGTCGGGCTACCGGCAAGACCTACTAATTCGCTGTTACTAACTGGATTTGTTTTCACAACTATTTGGTGAAGTACACTATTCTAGTTTTGAGCTTTCGCTATGCAGGTGTTTTATCTTCATCTCAAAACTTGAACTCGTTTTGGATAGATTTAATTATGGTGACAAAGAGAGTATGGACTCTCTTTCACTTTTAAATGGCCGACCCTTCCCTTAGACGGAAGTGTGTTTAGGTTTTTAGTAATTTTTCTTATCACGTTATAGATCTATATATTTTATATCTCTCCGCCTTTATTAGGCCTCTTCGATTAACTTTCCATTTATTATAAACATATAAAAATAAATTTTAATGTTTTGTTTATATGCGACCTTTCCTGATAGTAGGCGGTCCTAACTTGGAACCGAAGTTAATCAACGTTGAGCCCGTTATATCGTATTTAGCCTTTAAAGAATTTAAAACTTTTTAAATGTAATGTTTTATGAAAGAATTTCTTTGATAGTCTTCGTACTGTTTTCAAAGATGAACTAACGTTTAGTTTTTTATGCTACGCAGTTGTTGACGTTCAGGACTTCCAACATGCGCTCTATCGTTACGATAGAGAGAGAGTGTATCACGGTTTCACTTTGCAGTAAGAGTAAATTGATTCTGACGTTTTGTTCATTCTTTCTTAGCTTAAATGTTTTAAATTCTAATTTAAAGGAACTTTTTATTTGGAAAACCTTTTAGTTTTTTCCTTTAGTCAAATAACATGTTTTTTTTTTTTGACGATATATAATTGGGCTCTTCTCTTAGGTGCGAAATCAAGAGAGAAAGAGAGAGAGAGATAGAGACGGAGGGAGAGAGAGGAGAGAAAACGTTCCGTTCAAGCGGGTAACGTTGTTCTCGTGTTACTCTCGTCCCTAGTCTCTGTACGGGGAGGAAGGTAAAACGTTTTTAGGTTTTTATTCTCGTCCCCAGGCTATGTGCGGTGAGAGATTGGAAACGTAGTTTATATGAACTAGTGTTTAGTCTCTTTCCCAGCCACTGAATTTTTTATCTTAATATATGTTTTTCAATATTAAACTTAGCCGGTGATTATATAAGCTGCAACTCTGTTGCTCGACAGAAAACTCTACGTTCAAAATACGCCAGCGATCGCTACGCAGGTAGGGGGTGTACATCAACAGCGCCATCTGTCGAGCAGGTACTCAGTACTCAATGTAAACACAGAATCAATTTTCTCTCTGTCGGGCTACCGGCAAGACCTACTAATTCGCTGTTACTAACTGGATTTGTTTTCACAACTATTTGGTGAAGTACACTATTCTAGTTTTGAGCTTTCGCTATGCAGGTGTTTTATCTTCATCTCAAAACTTGAACTCGTTTTGGATAGATTTATTTATGGTGACAAAGAGAGTATGGACTCTCTTTCACTTTTAAATGGCCGACACTTCCCTTAGACGGAAGTGTGTTTAGGTTTTTAGTAATTTTGCTTAACACGTTATAGATCTATATATTTTATATCTCTCCGCCTTTATTAGGCCTCTTCGATTAACTTTCCATTTATTATAAACATATAAAAATAAATTTTTATGTTTTGTTTATATGCGACCTTTCCTGATAGTAGGCGGTCCTAACTTGGAACCGAAGTTAATCAACGTTGAGCCCGTTATATCGTATTTAGCCTTTAAAGAATTTAAAACTTTTTAAATTTAATGTTTTATGAAAGAATTTCTTTGATAGTCTTCGTACTGTTTTCAAAGATGAACTAACGTTTAGTTTTTTAGACTACGCAGTTGTTGACGTTCAGGACGTTCAACATGCGCTCTATCGTTACGATAGAGAGAGAGTGTATCACGGTTTCACTTTGCAGTAAGAGTAAATCGATTCTGACGTTTTGTTCAATCTCTCTTAGCTTAAATGTTTTAAATTCTAAATTAAAGGAACTTTTTATTTGGAAAACCTTTCAGTTTTTTCCTTTAGTCAAATAACATGTTTTTTTGACGATATATATAATTGGGCTCTTCTCTTAGGTGCGAAATCAAGAGAGAAAGAGAGAGAGAGATAGAGACGGAGGGAGAGAGAGGAGAGAAAACGTTCCGTTCAAGCGGGTAACGTTGTTCTCGTGTTACTCTCGTCCCTAGTCGCTGTACGGGGAAGAAGGTAAAACGTTTCTAGGGTTTTATTCTTGTCCCCAGGCTATGTGCGGTGAGAGATTGTAAACGTAGTTTATTTGAACTAGTGTTTAGTCTTTCCCAGCCACTGAATTTTTTATCTTTATATATGTTTTCTGTTTTTTGCTAGTATTAATGTGCTGCATTATACGACTGATTTCGCAATTACTTCCTTTTAATGAAGGGTAGAATTGCGTGTTTCAGGTAGAAATCAGTAAAAGTTTCGATTTCAGTGAAATAAGTGCAAAACAGAAAATCGATAAAGTGATATGCGCAAAGTGTTACAGTGTTGCGTCCGAGGGTTCGTCTGTTCGTGCCTGTCGTTCACCTAGTCCGGGACCTCTTGCAAGCTTCCAAGCCCAGGGGAGAAGTAATGTCGAACGACTTATGGGTTCGAAGAGGCCTTGATCAACGAACAGACGTTTTTTTTTTCCCTCCGTGGTTTCGGGCGTATCTACCCAAGATCGCCCCACCCACACAAAGACGAGAGAGCCCATTTATTTCTCGTCTGCGGAAGAGGTTTCTCGTAAGAAACCATGGACCAAGGTCTCGCGGCTTATTAAGCGCAAGTCGGTCCCTTCCGCGCAAGTCCAACGGCCCAGTTGTAGCCACTGGGTCAGTTCGGACTCGCTGCAGTCTTCCGACGACTGCTCACCTCCTAAGAGAGGCAAAGCGGTACCGCATCAGGCAGTCACACCGTCTGTTGCCGCACCTGCTCCTGTAGACCCTAAGTGGTCTTTGCTGCAGACCATGCAGTCTCAGTTAACGTCATTGATGCGGGACTTTCGTGCGGAGAAGGTTGACACTGCACCAACCTCTAGCCTACAACCAACCACGGTTGTGCGTCCTGTGGACGCTGAGGCGACCTTCTGCCGCACTCCAGCTGAGAGAGTCCCGCCACCCATGCGTTCCAGTGTACCCTGCCAGCCGCATGTTGACGTTCAGTAACGCACGGAACCTTCCGTTGACGTTCGAGAGGTACAACAAAGTTGTTTTGTTTTGACGCGGTGCGTCAACCTCCGCATTCTAGAGTTGTTTTGACTGCTCAGTCTAGACAGTCAAAGCAGTCTCGAGTGGACACTGTATGTCCTCACGCACCTGTTGTGGTTGACAGTTCAGTTGTTGACAGTTCACAGACTGTCAAGCAGTTACATGACGTTGCCTTCTGGTCTGCTACTAATGCACCAGTGAGAGACTCACTGAGGTAACCTAGCTTTTATTGGACAAGGTTCCTGTAGATGAGGAAGTTGCTGTTCTCCCTCCTACTGATATTCCCTTGAGGACTCTGTCATTTGGAGAGGAGCCTTAAGCTGCTTAGCCTCCTATGGTCTTTAATTAAATCATGATGATTTTTTAAGGATCTTCGTCCGGATCTTGTAACTGCTGCTCCTCGTTCGCCTAAACGTCAGAACTTACACTAGGCCTAGCTACTTTGAAGCCGTTGTTTTTAAGCTAGTGCTCTCTCGCTCTCTTAGAGAGCGTTACGTTGGCTAGGCGACTGGTTTTTGCACCAGGAGGAGTTTTAGGGATACAGCCTTTGATTTCCCTTCTTTTAAACTGGCTTATAGAGCGAGAGTCTGATAGGACACGAGAGAAGTTCTCGGCTTGGGAGTTCATGCCTCTGCCCAGATAGACTTCTCAATTCTGGTAGACTCGCCCTGGCGCCTAGCCAGGAGACGCTCCAAGTTGTTTACAGGTCAACTTCTCAACTTTTGTCGAGCCTTTGAAGTTTTGCTGTACTATTATGTCACACATAACAAGGCTTTCAGGGATGGTAAATGGTTCCGCCTCAGTCGCTAACCCCGTCTGTTGCCACACCTGCTCCCGTAGACCCTAAATGGGCTTTGCTGCAAGACATGCAGTCCAAGCTTGCGTCCTTGATAGAGGACTTAAATGCGGAGAAGAACCTTCTGGCCAACAACCTTCCAACCGGTCGGTTGTGCGCCCTGTTGACGCTGAGGTAACCTACTCGCGTCTGCCAGTTGAGGTGGTTCCTCCTTCTGGCCAACAACCTTCCAACCGGTTGGTTGTGCGCCCTGTTGACGCTGAGGTAACCTACTCGCGTCTGCCAGTTGAGGTGGTTCCTCCTTCTGGCCAACAACCTTCCAACCGGTCGGTTGTGCGCCCTGTTGACGCTGAGGTAACCTACTCGCGTCTGCCAGTTGAGGTGGTTCCTCCACCGATGCGACCCAGTGTGGGTTGCCAGTCGCACGTTGACGTTAAGCGACGCTCGGAGGTGGTTGTTGACGTTCAGGACGTTCAACAACCAGCAGAGGTGACGCAGTGCGTCAACCTCAGCAACCCGGTAGGGTGTTGACTGCACAACCCAGACGGTCTAGACAGTTTCGGGTTGACGCTGTACTTCCTCGCGCACCCATGGTTGTTGACAGTTCACAGACTGTGCAGCAGTTCCATGATATTGCGTCCGGCTCCGTCACGCATCCACCAGTGCGACGGGATTCAGCGAGTCAGACGTTGCCCACTCTGTTGCCGTTTCCTCATCAGTTTCGGATGAGGAACCCTCTGATGAGGACGTTGCTGAACAAGACGATCAGCCCCCAGCCCTGCTATCCATCCAGAGGATGCTGAAGAAGGAACGCTGCTCAGTCAGGCTGTGGATGAGTCTGGTAGGGACGCTGTCATCCGTGGATCAATTTGTGTCACTAGGAAGACTACACCTCCGTCCTCTTCTATACCATCTAGCTTTTCACTGGAAAAGGACAAGACGCTAGAAGCGGTCTCGATCCCGGTTTCCGAAAAGATAAAGTCTTGTCTGACTTGGTGAAAGGACTATATCAACCTAAGAGAGGGTCTTCCCCTGACTGTTCAGACTCCCAACCACGTTCTCTTCTCGGACGCATCGGACGTAGGCTGGGGTGCGACATTAGACGGTCGGGAATGCTCGGGATTATGGAACTCGAGTCAAAGGACAATGCATTTCAACTGCAAGGAGCTACTGGCAGTACGTCTGGCCTGGAAAAGCTTCAGGTCTCTCCTTCAAGGCAAAGTGGTGGAGGTGAACTCGGACAACACCACGGCTTTGGCGTACATCTCCAAGCAAGGAGGGACCTACTCTCTGACGTTGTACGAGATCGCAAGGGACCTCCTCACCTGGTCAAAAGGTCTAGACATATCACTAGTAACGAGGTTCATCCAAGGCAACTTGAATGTCATGGCAGATTGTCTCAGTCGGAAGGGACAAATAATTCCAACAGAATGGACCCTCCACAAGGATGTATGCAAGAGACTTTGGGCCACCTGAGGCCAGCCAACCATAGATCTCTTCGCAACCTCGATGACCAAGAGGCCCCCAATATTTTGCTCACCAATCCCGGACCCAGTAGCAGTTCATATAGATGCCTTTCTCCTAGATTGGTCACATCTAGATCTATATGCATTCCCTCCGTTCAAGATTGTCAACAAGGTACTGCAGAAGTTCGCCTCTCACGAAGGGACAAGGTTGACGCTAGTTGCTTCCCTCTGGCCCGCGAGAGAATGGTTCACCGAGGTACTTCGATGGCTAGTAGACGTTCCCAGAACACTTCCCCTAAGGGTGGACCTTCTACGTCAGCCACACGTAAAGAAGGTACACCAAGGCCTCCACGCTCTTCGTCTGACTGCCTTCAGACTATCGAAAGACTCTCGAGAGCTAGAGGCTTTTCGAAGGAGGCAGCCAGAGCGATTGCTAGAGCAAGGAGAACATCCACCCTTAGAGTCTACCAATCGAAGTGGGAAATCTTCCGAAACTGGTGCAAGTCAGTATCCGTTTCCTCGACCAGTACCTCTGTAACTCAAATAGCTGACTTCCTCTTATATCTGAGGAAAGAACGATCTCTTTCAGCTCCCACTATCAAGGGTTACAGAAGCATGTTGGCATCAGTCTTCCGTCACAGAGGCTTAGATCTTTCCAACAATAAAGATCTACAGGACCTCCTTAAGTCTTTTGAGACCACGAAGGAGCGTCGTTTGGTTACACCTGGTTGGAATTTAGACGTGGTACTAAGATTCCTTATGTCAGACAGGTTCGAACCGCTACAATCAGCCTCCCTGAAAGATCTCACCTTAAAGACTCTTTTCCTGGTATGCTTAGCCACAGCTAAAAGAGTCAGTGAGATTCATGCCTTCAGCAAGAACATCGGATTCTCATCCGAAACGGCTACATGTTCTACAACTTGGTTTTCTAGCCAAAAACGAGCTGCCTTCTCGGCCTTGGCCAATATCGTTCGATATTCCAAACTTATCGTATGGTTGGAAATGAACTAGAAAGAGTCTTATGCCCTGTAAGAGCTCTTAAGTTCTATTTAAAAGGAACTAAACCTTTACGAGGCCCGTCTGAAGCTTTATGGTGTTCAGTTAAGAAACCATCTTTGCCTATGTCAAAGAATGCTTCATCCTATTTTATCAGACTGTTAATACGAGAAGCTCATTCCCATCTGAATGAGGAAGACCAAGCTTTGCTGAAGGTAAGGACACACGAAGTTAGAGCTGTCGCAACTTCCGTGGCCTTTAAACAAAATAGATCTCTGCAAAGTATAATCGATGCAACCTATTGGAAAAGCAAGTCAGTGTTCGCGTCTTTTTTTATCTTAAGAATGTCCAGTCTCTTTACGAGAACTGCTACACTCTGGGACCATTCGTAGCAACGAGTGCAGTAGTGGGTGAGGGCTCAACCACTACAATTCCCTAATTCCATAACCTTTTTAATCTTTCTCTTGAAATGTTTTATTATTGTTTTTGGGTTGTCCGGAAGGCTAAGAAGCCTTTCGCATCCTACTTGATTTGGCGGGTGGTCAAAGTCATTTCTTGAGAAGCGCCTGGATTAGAGGTTTTGATGAGGTCCTGTTGTATGGGTTGCAACCCTTGATACTTCAGCTCCTAGGGGTCGCTCAGCATCCTAAGAGGATCGCGAGGCTCCGTAAGGAAGACGTACTTAAAAAGGCAGAGTAATTGTTTAAGTCGACTTCCTTACCAGGTACTTATTTATTTTATGTTTGTTATTTTGAATAACTGCTAAAATGAAATAAAAAATCCTTAGCTCATAATAATGTAAACAAGTATTGCTGGTCTCTACCCACCCCCCTGGGTGTGATTCAGCTTATATAATCACCGGCTAAGTTTAATATTGAAAAATGTTATTTTTATAATAAAATAAATTTTTGAATATACTTACCCGGTGATTATATATTAAAGGACCCTCCCTTCCTCCCCAATAGAGACCCAGTGGACCGAGGAGAAAATTGAGTTCTGTGTTTACATTGAGTACTGAGTACCTGCACGACAGATGGCGCTGTTGAAGTACACCCCCTACCTGCATAGCGATCGCTGGCGGATTTTTTACGTAGAGTTTTCTGTCGAGCAACAGAGTTGCAGCTTATATAATCACCGGGTAAGTATATTCAAAAATTTATTTTATTATAAAAATAACATTTTTATAAGCTAGAAATGACTCCTAATATTTTTCTTGAATTGAGCATTAGTCACAGGAACTTTATGTGCCAGTGACTTCTAGCATTCTTTCGTTACCACCATCCAGTAGTATTTAACATTATAGATTGAGAGAATCTTTTATTATTGGTCACCCATCCTAGTACTGTACTAACCAAACCAAACATTTTATGTAACAAACCAAAATAACAAGGTGCTTTGTGACTAAATAAATCAGCTGAATAATTTATGGATATTTCATTACAGTTCCTCCTTTGCTTGCAACTACAGTTTGTTTTGACATTGTACAATGTTACAAAGAATTTCAATACTTCACAAATTAGCAATATCAGCTATTTCAGTTTAAAAGTAGGGAAAATTTAAAACTATTCAACATTTCCAAATTGTTTGTATATTTTCAGATGTTTACCTACAGTATTTTGCTTCTTTTTTTTTTACAGTTTTATTTTCTTTATTTTTCAGCACAACATACATAACATGTCCAGCAGATCCCAAGAAGACCTTGGGAATAAAACTTCCATATCTTGTTATGATAGTAAAGAACTTGAACAAATATTTTACCTTCGAAGTTCAGGTAAGGGATTGTTCTCAGAATATTTAAGACAACTGTGATGTGTATTGTTGGTGTTAGGTTTTCTCTTTAATTTTATTTGTTTTTCATGAAGATTACACAGTCTTTAATAAAGAATATTTATCTTCCAACTCACTGCAATTTAATGTAACCGACAAACTATAAATATCCTGTTCTCTTATTAGGCTTAGTTACATTCTATGTCGTTGGATATTGTCTTAAGCGTGCTTTGTGAAGTACATATTGGTGACTTATGTTCTTTAAGATTGGTTAGATTAAGCAGTCTTGAATTTGTAATTCTGTATTTTGATGGTCTTGAAGCCTTCTTCATTATGAAATGATTGCTAGTTTTTTGCTAAAAAAAAATTACTTTGAAATATTGTATTCATATACTAGCTTCAAACATGTGGAAAGTATTCTATCAATTTAGAGCCAAATGATTTTTGATTTGGTGTATAATTTAGGTTGAAAATTTCATAAATATCCTCTTTAAATTTCTAATTACCACCCATTTGGTTTTTTATTTAAGAAACCCAGTCTATATTGATGTCTCATCACTGGATTTTCCAATTTTTCTGTACATACTGTGAATGACTCTAATTAGTTTATTTTACATTACAATATTATTTAATTTAGTCCGTAATTTTTATGCGTGGTTACTGTAAATACCTTCAGTAAACTGATCTTTATAATTAGAATCCAAACTTTCTGCTGGTGGATCTGCTATTACATTACCTGTGGGTTCACTGTCAGACTAAGTATTGGCATATTTTCTTTGAGTACAATTTTAATTTTTTTAGCACATTCAATACGTAGTTTGAAAACTAAGTTTATTGTTTACTATATCATATGTAACAGAAATGTTTAAACCGCATACCTTCTGCATAGTAAATACTTAATATGTTTGTTTTTCAGGTCCTTGATGACAAAAATGTACGGCGAAGATTCCGCGCTAGTAATTACCAGTCCACAACAAGAGTAAAGCCATTTATATGTACAATGCCTATGAGACTGGATGAAGGGTGGAATCAAATTGTGTTTAACTTGGCTGACTTTGTTCGGAGGGCGTATGGTACAAATTATGTTGAAACACTGAGAGTTCAGATTCATGCTAACTGTCGGATAAGGCGTGTGTATTTTGCTGATCGCCTATATTCAGAAGAAGAGTTACCTGCAGAATTTAAGTTATATCTGCCTGTTCAAACAAAGGCTAAGTCTGCAATATGAAGCAATACTTTAGGAGTGAGAAATATTTATAACAGTGTATGCTTAATGATTTTATGATCATCTGGAGAAAGGACATGTGTTGTAGTTTGTAAAGTTGCGCACAACGGTGTTTCAGTACAGTAATATATTTATGAGATTGGAGTCACTGTACAGTATACATGGATGGAATTAGTTGTGGCAAATAACCCTTTCAGTTTCCTCTACATGTCATACACTACTATATGTTTGTGTTTATTTTGCTGAAAAATGTATGATGCATTTAAAGTTTTGAATGCAATAACTGTCAGAGTTTTGGCCATTTTATTTTATGTATTATATACTGTTTCTGCAATGTCATTTAGAAATTTTTAATGTTATTGATTTTATAAGATTGCCATTTGACAAAATAAGCATATCTAAGCAGAAGATTAATTAATGACTACTTTCATTCTCAGAATTCTAGTGTAGTATGCTTGTTTACAATATTTTTTTTTTTCAAATTTAACTTATTAAGTACTGGTAGATTCAACAACAACTGTGTTTTTCTCTTTATAACAGTAAATTTGAATAGGTTAGAGAACACTTACTATATGCCCATTAATATCTAGTCTTTCACGGATTGACATTGTACTTCATAAGTAACTCGCAAATTATATGAAGACAGAATTTTTGTATACTGCAGGCTTATGATCATTTTGTTATTTTTGTCTGCATATAGATAAGATTAAATTACAGTTTGTATTCCACTTTATTTGCTTTTTAACTACAGTACCTTCAAGTTTCATATTTTCCACCTTTAATGTTGATATGTAAAATATGTTATCATTTTGCTTATATGTCAACTTTCGACCAGATTCACTTATCTATACTTATAAGGCTTGCTTGAAAGGTATGCTCTTGCATTTGGTAACAACTACAGAAGGATAAAGTAAAGTTGTAGAGGTTGGACTAGTTGATTGGACGAGACCATGAGGAATTAATAAGAAGTACAGTAACAGGAAAAGCTATGCACTTGAAGCCCAAATTAATGCTAAAAACACTATAATGTAGTGTAGAAAGCGTGAATAATGAGCTTATTAACCCTAATGGTCATACTGTACTTTATTCAAAATTAACTAAACAAGTATAAAGTGCAATCAGATATTTCAGACCTTTGCTAATGAAGATTGTCAACGTTTTACTCAAGTCTACGATTCCAGCTTTCCCTCTTTCATTTGTTGACCATGAACGAATCTACTCCATAAAAAATTCTGGATCCAGATCACTGCCAAAATCGATTAACTTATAAGTTAGCCCATTTCTGACATATCTTGAAATCTTCATCAAAATTCATCCGTAACTTTTTTGAGTTGGGTGGCAAACAAACAGACAGAGGTGAACACATAACCTCCATGGCAGTGGTAATGAAACAATGTTTATAAAGTGATTTAGATAAGGATATTTCTCAGACCAATTATATGAAAAAAAATAGGGCAGAATATAAACAGGAAAGTTCCTACACTATCACCATTCATGAATGCTATACTATATATAGGCACTGCACTAGGAATTACTAAAAGGTCTACACCTTGCCATTAGTTCCTACCTGCACCCAGTTTATAGCATCTACTTCCCATATTTTCTTGATAACTTTCTCCCATCTTACTGACCAACCTCTTTCAACTTTTACTAAATTGTGCAACTATGGGTTTTCCCCTAGTTGCAATGAATGGCCATCACAGTCCTAGCTCCGTTTCATGTGGCCCAAATTTATATATGAATGGAAGTACCAACACTAACAAAACAAGAGGACTAATTGAGAATCAAGTAAAGAGGACAAGCCTGAAACCACATTTCCTAAGTTGCCCATTACTGTGCCCAAATATAATAAATCAATTCTAGTTATAATAATGATAATAATAATAATAATAATAATAACCAATGTTGCAAAAAGTGAAAAATGTCATATTATGTGAAATGCCCTTAGTAAAAAATAATTTTGTTTTGTATGTAGTAACAATGCATCAATTTAGAAATAATAAGATCATTTTATGGTATAGGCATAAACCCAGAATTATTATTATTATTATTACTAGCTAAGCTACAACCCTAGTTGGAAAAAGAGAATGCTATAAGTCCAAGGCTCAAAAGGAAAACTAGCCTCTTGAAGAAAGCAAGTAAATAAACTACAAAAGAAGCAATGAATAATTTAAGAACAGTAACAACATCAAAATAGATGTTTCATATATAAACTATTAAAGGGACTCACTATGCATTTCTGGCAAAAAATAGAGTGATTTTCCTTAATATCTCAAATACTAATTACTTGATCAGAATGGCACTTTGACACAGCACTCTATAGACCTCACCCTAATTTTTTATACTTTACTGCATTGGCAAATCTCATTAATTAGGGCTTTACTCCTATCCTAATAAAGCCGGAGCCAAGTGAATCAGGCAAGTAGGTAAAGCAATTTGAATACCTACACCTCCCTGTCCCTCCACTCTCGTTTTATAAAGAACCAATAAAACTTATGAAATACCAATCGCACACACACACACACACACATATATATATATATATATATATATATATATATATATATATATATAAAAGGAGAAAATGGAATGACTTTATAACACCGGTAGAAGTTTCATTGGCAAATATAATGCTATTTTGTTATGAACTTGTGTAGATATAGAGGACTGTTTCTATCTAAAAGTAAGTCGCACGATTTGCAATCATATCGTCCTAAGTCTATTGACCCAAAAGGGCCTTGGTTAGATTTCGTCAGTCATCTCTCTCTTGAGCATTTAATTCATTCCTTCTTGATTCATCATCTCCTACTTTGCGCTTCATAGTCCTCAGCCATGTAGGCCTGGGACTTCCAACACTTCTAGTGCCTTATGGAGCCCAGCTGAATGTTTGGTGAACTAATCTCTCTAGCAGAGTGCAAAGAGCATGCCCAAACCATCTCCATCTATCCTTATCGTGATCTCATCCACACATGGCACTCGAGTACAGTAATCTCTCTTATAGTTTCATTACTAATCCTGTCCTGCCATTTAACTTCCAATATCCTTCTGAAGGCTTTGTTCTCAAATCTACTAAATCTATTTAAGATTTTGTCATACCATGACTCATATCCATAAGTAACACCGATCTCACTAAACTGATATATAGTCTGAATTTTATATGTAATTTCAAGAGATTTGATTTCCAAATTTTACCTAACCTAGCCATTGACTGATTTGCTTTTTTCTATCTTTCACTAAACTATTTCTAATGACATTGTATTGGAGATTATAGATTCTGAATACGTAAATGATTCTACCTTATTAATCATTTCTCCATCCAATGATATTTCATCTTCCATTGCATACTCCGCTCTCATCATCTCTGTCTTTCTTCTAATCTTCAGCCCAACCTCGTGTGATATTTTATGCATTCTGGTAAGTAAGCATTGCAAATCCTGTTATATTTTGCTAACAAGGACAGCATCATCAGCATACTCTAGGTCTGCTAAATTCCTATCACCAATCCAATCCAATCCTTCTCAACCATCTCTGATTGTTCTACATATTACAAAATCCATGAGGAGGATAAACATTATAGGTGACAACACATTCCCTTGGAGTACTCCGCTGTTCACTGGAAATTCATTTGATAAGACTCCATTGATATTGACTTTGCACTTTCAATGCTCACGGACAGACTTAATCAAATTTACATATTTAAGAGGAATTCTCTAATAATGCAGGACTCTAGATAAAATTGGCTGGTGCACACTATTAAAGGCTTTTTCATAGTCAGCAAATACCAGCAAAAGGGGATTTCTATATTCTGACCAAATTCTCATTTTGAGACATTTCGTCGCGTTGTTATAATGCATATTTATATGAGTGTTAAACTGTCATATTTCTTTTAAAAGTAATAAAATCAAGACTAAGTTAATCGATATTCATGTTACAACAGTATTACTAAGCGAATTAGGTTAATATTGATATAATTCATGAATGTATTCAAGTTAATCACTGAAGGATAAAAAAATGGAAACAAATCTTTTAACCTGAACCAGATAGTAGGTTGGCCAGGGCACCAGCCACCTGTTGAGATACTACCGATATGGAGTTATGGGGTCTTTTGACTGGCCAGACAATACTACATTGGATCCTTCTCTCGGGTTACTTTTCATTTTTCCACACACACACACACACACACACACACACACACACACACACACACACAGCGAATATTCTGGCATATTCTTTACTTATTCTCCTCTATCCTCATACACCTAACAACACTGAGATTACCAGCCAATGGGGTTACTGCGATGTAATCATTCAATGGCCACTTTCCTCTTGTTAAGGATAGAAGAGTCTCTTTAGCTATGGTCAGCAGCTCTTCTAGGAAAAGGACACTCCAAAATCAAACCATTGTTCTCTAGACTTGGGTAGTGCCATAGCCTCTGTACCATGGTTTTATGGTTTTCCACTGTATTGGGTTAGAGTTCTCTTGCTTGAGGGTACACTCGAGCACACTGTTCTGTCTGGTTTCTCTTCCTCTCAAATTTTTTTATAGTTCATAGAGATGTTTATTTTAATGCTGTTACTCTTTAAAATTTTATTTTTCCTTGTCTGCTTTTCTCACTAGGCTATTTTCCTTGTTGAATCCCCCGGGCTTATAGCATCCTGCTTTTCCAACTAGGGTTGTAGCTTAGCAAGTAATAATGATAATAATAATAATAATAATAATAATAATAATAATAATGGATTTCGAGACAGCGTCACAGTGAGCTGAGCCGTTACAACGCAGTTTTCCAGTTGGAAATTAACTTACTAGTTAAAGGCAGTGCTGCCAGGTTCAGGGTAATTACCCTATTTTAGGGTAATTTAAGTATGTTTAGGGTAACAGGGTAAAACGTAGCAAAAACGCTAAATTCTAGGGTAATTTCAAATTTTCTAATAAAAAAATAAAAATAATAGAAATTATATATATATATATATATATATATATATATATATATATATATATATATATATATATATATATATATATATATATATATATAAATGCAAGCTCAAGATCCAAAGATATATACTCTCAAGGCCAGAATATCTGCAGTCTTGTTTACTATACTCGAGTGTTACTTAAAACTAAGCTACCTAAACTCTACACCACTAGATAAGGTTAGAGTCTGTGACCCAGGAAATTTTCTTCCATCAGAAGACATATATCTTGGTGGAAGGGTAACTGCAACACTCCAGGCAACACAGAACATAATTCAAAAAGAATATCTACACAACTTTAGGTTAAGATGTCTCGACTTCTATATAGAGAGTGCACTCCAAATCATGCAGAGATTTAATCTCTCTGATCCAATATATGAAGATCTGAAGGCTTTGAACCCTCAAAGTGTTATGAAGAAAGCTATCCCATCAGTTGCACCATTGGCATCGAAATTTCCAAACATTGTTAATGAAAATGACCTAAACAGTATTGATCGTGAGTGGCGTTTACTGAGAAACACAGAAATGAATGCTAAAAGTGATATTAGTGCATGGGAATTTTGGATGGAAGTGAAACATATGAAGAAAGGTGATGACACACCCCTGTTTCCTTTACTAGGAAATTTTATGGTAAAATTGCTCACATTGCCACATTCAAGTGCCTGTTTGGAGAGGATTTTCTCTCAGGTCAACTCAATGAAGACGAAAACTAGAAATTCCTTAAATACTGAAACTTTAATTGGCATGTTGCATGCGAAAAGAACATTCGAAAGTGCAACATCCGATACATTCACAGTTACGACTGATCATATGAAATTAATGACTGAAAAAATCTATGAATCGAATCCCGATCATCAGGATGAATAGATTATTAGCCTACAGTGACAGTACACACAATGATGCCAATAACATGCACGGATATGCTTACATTAGAATGTAAATTTATTAGTAATATTAGCCTAGTACACACAATGATGCCAATAGCATGCATGGATATGCTTAGATTAGAATGTAAATTTATTAATAAAAGATTAAAAAAAAGAATACAAGTGAGTATTATTGATTGTTCCATTTAATGTTTTTTTTTCATTTAATTTTTTTTTTTTAAGTTGTAAGCTGATGGGATAAGCTCTTGGCTTTCATATAGCCCACGGCTCAAAAACTGAGATAGATAGCTGCTAGCGGGAAGTCAACCCTTTAAGAAGTGATAAACCTGTCTCTTGAAGACAAAAAGGTTGTAGGAATCAGTGTTATTGTATTATATACAAATAAAAAATTATCTAGGGAAATTTTGATGAAAATGGGGTAATTTCGTGGACGAATCTAAGGTAATTTGTCCAACTTGACCTGGCAGCACTGGTTAAAGGGTGTGGTTGAGGGTGGTTGACCTGAATTAGCGTGAGTGACAAAGGAAAAAAAATTAGTAAATAACAGGAAAATCATCTTCAATTCATGAATTAAAATACAGAGCAGTGATTTAACAGTTTAAAATTAGAAGAAAATTATATGGACGAAGTAGATGTTAAAAGATATAAAGTGATATAAAACAAACGTTGAAGTCGCCGAACAACGTGGCGGAGCTGTAGTGAAACGAAAAAGTGAAGTGATTAGAAAATCCCTGAGAGCAAGAGAAACCACTAAATAAGAATAATGAGTTCGCAACAAAGTAAGGATGTATGCAGTGACTGCAGAAATAAAGTAAAAAAAAACGAAGAAGGACTGAAATGTGACGAATGTGATATGTGGTACCACGCCATGTGCCAGAAAATATCCAAAGGTACATATAGGGCTCTTAGAGAGCACGAAGAACTAATGTGGCAGTGCAACAATTGCAAACATGAATTAAAGTGTAGTAAAAATAAAATGAAAGATCTAGAAGAAAGAAATAAAATGTTGAACGAAAAGCTGAGAGAAATAGAAGAAAAATGGTCAAAAATGAGAGCAGAAATTGTCGAAGAGGTGCTGAGGAAGGTGAAGAATGAAATAATGGACGAGGTCGTAAGTACAGTAAACAACAAGGTTAGCCAGAATGACTTTGGAAATGTAGGACAAAATCAGGTGGAAGTAGTTAAATCAAAAGTATTGCAGGAACTAGAAGAAGAGGAGGAAAAAAGAAGGAGAGTGTGCAATTTAGTGATATATAATGTACCAGAAAGTGAAAGAGAGGAAGCAGAGGAAAGAAAAACAGAGGATACTAATTGGTGTCAGGATATTTTCAGAAATAGTTTAGAGCTAGACCAGATAGAGATGGAACAGGTAATAAGGCTAGGGAAGCGAAATGAGGGGGGAAGGGGACGACCTAGGCCAGTGCTTATTAAATTTAAAAATGAAGAAATGAAGTGGAAAATCCTAAAAAGTGCTAAAAAACTAAAACATGAACAAAATCCTTTGAAAAAAAGAGTTGGGATAACAAAGGACATGACGAAAAAGGAAAGAGAGGCTATGGCAAAACTTAGGGAAGAGCTTAAAGAAAAACAAGATAATGGAGAGAATGGCTGGATGATAAAAAACGGGAAACTCCTCAGAGAACAGGGGGCCAGAGAAAGGAGGTAAAGATAGGACCACAAAAAATGCAAAAGGGGAACAGAAAAAGGAATGAAAACGGATCACGCGACAGACCAACGGAAAAGAATAAGAGAATTAGCTTCAAAATTATAAATATACAAGGCCTAACAAAGCAAAAATACATGGAAATGGAAAGTCTCCTAAACGATAGCTTTGACATCAACATAGTAGTGCTAACTGAAACACAACAAAAAATAGATAAGATTAATATAAGTGATGGTACAATTAAGAAGGAGAGTATGAGAGACTTTAAGGATAAAAAAGGAGGGGGGTTAATGGTGATATACAAAGACGACAAGGATATAGAAATGGAAAAAGTTAATTCGAAGAACTCAGACATATTGGATGTAAAAGGGAATATCCTTAAAAAGAAAGTGAGACTTATTGTAGTATATATGGATTGTGGCGGGGATAGGGAAGGTAAAGAGAGAAACATAGAGATACGAGCAGAGCTAGAGAAAAAAATAGAGGAAGTAGAGGAAGATGAAGCACTAATTATAATGGGAGATTTTAATGGTCATCTAGGCTTCTTGGGATACCAAGAGGAGAATGAAAATGGAAAGAAAATACTCGAGATAATAAACAATAAAACCTTATATTATTAAATGTAGATGAGAAATGCAAAGGAACATATACATGGGAGAGAGGTGATCAAAGAAGTGCCATAGACTTGGTGTTGGTTAATAAAGAAATGTATGAATACTTCAATGAGATGAACATAGATGAAGAAAAAGATAAAGTAGATATATCTGACCATAATCTGATTGAGGTAGAGGTCAGCGTAAAAGCGACGATAGAAAACTACAAAAAAGGATTTTGGAAAGAAAGTATGTATTACAAAACAGACGAAGAAAGTCTTAGGGAATACAGGGAAGAATTAAAAAATAATCTAGAGAGCAGAGAAATCACAAGGATGGATGAATTTGATAAAGTTGTAGAAGAAGCAGCAAAAAGAAAGCTACAAGCAAAGTACAGGCGGAGAACAACTGGAGAAGAGAAAGCAAAGATAGAACCAGAGTGGATAACCAATGAAATCAGAGAGGAAATAAAAAAGAGAAAAAAACTTAACAGAGAAAAACGATGCCTGACAGGAGCAGAAAGGGAAAGAGCATTTCTTCTGTATAAACAACAAAAAGAGAGAACGCAGGTTATAATAAAGGAAGCAATGTGGGAAAATGAAAAGAAGAAGGCTAATGAAGTAAGGAAGGATAGGAACAAGATTTTCAAAAATATTGACAAACTAAAAGGGAAAAAGGAAAAGGAAGAAGAAATACAATTATATGACGAAAATGGAGAAAAACTATCCAAAGAAGTAGCAGAGGAACAAATAGATAGGTTCTGGGGTGAAAACATTTATAAAATGCACGAAAATAAAATGAAAGAGGTATGGAATAGTGAAGAAAGACAAAGTTATATAGAAATATTAAAGGAAATAGGAAAAGAAGAAAATTCATTGGGACACTCATTCCCAATAGAAATAAGAGAGCACATGGATATGATATCACCAATAACAAGAAAGATAACACCAATGAATATTCCCAAGTTAACAGAGGATAAAGTTAAGAAAATTTTAAGAAAATTGAAAAACAAAAAGGCAGCAGGTCCAGATGAACTGAAACCAGAATTATATAAAACTATAGCTAATGACAGCAAATGTCTGGAAATCATTACAAAGTGCCTTCAAAATGAAACGAAGGAGAAGAACAAGCCCGAAAAGTGGAAAAAGTAAAAAACGAAAATGATAAAAAAAGTAAAGAAACCCACAGTAAAAGATCTAAGACCAATTGCCCTGACAAATGCCTCATACAAAATATTTATGGCCCTCATGAAAGATGAAATAGAAGAACACCTTGAGAGAAATATGGAGATGAAAGAAACGCAAGCCGGGTTCACAAAAGGAGGAAGAGTAGAAGATAACATATTCATTTTACAATACTGCGTAGAAGAAAGCTACAAAAGGAAGGAAAGTTTAATAGTAATTTCAATAGATTTCAAGAAAGCATACGACTCAATAAAGAGGGAAAAAATAATAGAAATTATGAAAGAATATAGAATACACCCAAATGTAATAGACACAGTGGAAAAAATCTACGAAGGAGACAAAACAAAAATAAACATAGGATATGAAGTAGATAAAGAATTTGAAGTAACGAGTGGGATAAAACAGGGATGTACGGGGTCAACTACTCTATTTAAACTGATCACATATAAAATAATAAATGAATTAGAAAAAAAAGGAAAAGGCTTTGAAAACGAAATAATAAAAATTAGGGCATTGTTCTTTGCAGATGACGGTCTAATAATAGCAAAAAATATAGTAGATGCAGAAGCAAACATAAGAATACTAGTAGAAATATGTAGAGAATGTGGGCTAGAAATAAACAAGAATAAGAGTCATATAATCATATATAATATGAAAGAAAAACCGGAAGAAATAGAGGGTATTAAAGTAGCAGATAGTATAAAATATTTAGGAATAGAGATAGAAGGGAAAAGAAATATGTTTAAAAAACAAAAGAAGAAAATGATGGAAAAGGCAGAAAAGCTAGCAAACTTAACCTACTCAATTATTGCGAAAAGCTGCCACAAAATACTAATAGGAAAAACATATTGGAAAAATGTAGCCTTACCCGGAATACTGTATGGCACGGCAGTAATGAACATAACAGAAAGTGAAATAAAACGATTACAACAGATTGAAAACGGAGTAGGAAGAAAAATTTTGGGAGCACCATCATATGCAGCAGTAGCAACACTACGGGGAGAGATAGGAATGTCCGAAATGAAAACTAGGATAGCAGGAGGAAGGCTAAGGTTTGTGAAAGGGATAGAAGAGGGGAGAAATGATTTGCTGAAGACAATTCTGGAAGAAATGAAAGAAAATGAAAATAACAGGTGGATGAAAGAGACTAAGAAATGGATTAAAGATATGGAAATGAACGATAGAACCTTTAGGAGAATGGGAAGAGAAGAGCTTAAGGCCAAAATTAGAGAAGTAGATGGTAAAAAGTGGAGGGAAGAGATAAAAGAGAAAAATAGTTTAGAAATATACGAACAAGAAAAAGGGCAAATAGGAGAAGAAATGTTTTATGACAACAAACCAAATTCTATTATTATGTACAGAGCTAGGGCCAACTGTTTGAAATTAAACGATAGGAAAAGACATGAAGCAGGAGGTAGGGTAGAATGTAAACTATGTGGGGCAGTTAATGAAGACCTCGCCCACTTTATTCTTGAGTGTCCAGACCTCAGCGACGAAAGAAGAAAAATAGTGGAATTGCAACAGCCGTATGAAGAAGAAAAGAAGAAGATAATAGGAAACGTACTGTTCAAGAAAGAAGGAATAGAGAAAAGAAAAGAATATATCTATCAAATGTGGAAAAAAAGAGAGAAGAAAATAAAAGAATTAGAATAAAGAAGAAACCCAAGGAGGTGCCGATGGAAAGGCAAATCCCTCCGCCCAACAACAAGAACAAGAACAAGGACACTCCAAAATCAAACCGTTGTTCTCTAGACTTGGGTAGTGCCATAGCCTATGTACCATGGTTTTCCACTGTATTGGGTTAGAGTTCTCTTGCTTGAGGGTACACTCGAGCACACTGTTCTGTCTGGTTTCTCTTCCTCTCAAAATTTTTATAGTTCATAGAGATGTTTATTTTAATGCTGTTACTCCTTAAAATTTTATTTTTTCTTGTTTCCATTTCTCACTAGGCTATTCTCCTTGTTGAATCCCACGGGCTTATAGCATCCTGCTTTTCCAATTAGGGTTGTAGCTTAGCAAGAAGTAATAATAATAATAATAATAATAATAATAATAATAATAATAATAATAATGGATTTCGAGACAGCGTCACAGTGAGCCGTTACAACGCAGTTTTCCAGTTGGAAATTAACTTACTAGTTACTACACGTGTGACATGAGTTCGGCTGCGGCAAAGATTTAAGAAGTGAAGTTTTGTCGTGTCTTTTGTGAATTGGAAAAATTTATATAAATGAATTATCTGTGAGTATGACTTAAGTTATTTTGATATGTAAATAATAAGGGTTAGCCTTACGGCAGCCGCAAAATAGTGTACTTTAGCAGTACATGTACTACATCTTTGACAAACCTGTACAGTCTGTTACCTTACGGTAAATTCCTACCTATTTAGAACCTTTCGGAATCACTCGTATATTTTGATTCGTTAGATACTGGCCATAATGTGAAATCTGAGTTATGAATATTAAACTAAAATGTAATCTATAGTTCAGATGAGCGTGAGACAACCTATGATAAATGCCACGTTTCCAGTCATTCATTACTCCTCAAAAAATGGATAGTTACCAGTATTGAGTTATTTTCTATTTTGAAGCCTTTGTAGTTCGTTGGGACATACTAGGTATAAAATTTCAAAAGTTATGGCTGAAAACACTTTAAAACGGAAACAAACACGAACACTACCTACCACCTCTCCTAAGGTTCTGTTTTCGGTAATTTTGTATTGTATTACAGGGAGAGATTTCGAACAGATAATATGTTTTCATATAGTAAATAACGTGATTTAACCGAATTTGATGATCATTTCAATCGGAAACAAACAACCAATTCGGATAACTTTAATCTGCCGAATTGGTTGAAGTTATTACGGATGAAATGAAGGTGAAAACTGGTTAGATCACGTTATTTCCTACAGGAAAACATATAATTTCTGTTAAAATGGGTGAATATAATCACTGATGTCATATATGTTGTGTTAAAATATTTAAATATAAGTATTTCTTCAACGGTGTCACTTCTCTTAAACGAATGTACTGCGAACGATAACATTAGCAACGTTACCAATAATACACAGTGATACCAACGTTGACGTATGGTACACAGAGTTACCAACGGCACGATGACATTACTAACGATAGCAACGATAGATATTTCCATACGTATTTTAAATAATTTCTCCATATAAGTTTTACTCAATATATAAATAGTACAAAAAAGGCACAGAACCTAACAAACCCACCTAACCTATCCTAGTAGTATGACAGGTCACAAAACTCAGGGATTTACTGAAAACGGTAAAGTTCTCCTTACCTTTACGAAGAAGACCCCGAAACTTGCGGGTCACGGGAGTCTTCCATGGGGGTAGACGACTTTTTCCCAAAAATGTACCTTTATAGGAAGTAACGGTATAACCACAACGACGTTTCTTTTTGGTTTTAGGAATGGTGGATTCGGCATTGCAATAAAACACGTGAATATCTTTCCTGTAAGATAGGGGGGAACGACACTTGGGGCACTGCAAACGTTGAGGAATTACATTGTGATTTCAGGAAAATATCAACATTGGCAGTAGAATCATAAAAATCACCATGGAAATTAGCAAATGCTTTTAGCTATGGAATACTGCAGCCATTACAAGTATCTATGATTTCCTCCATCGTAAAATACGAAAAAATAAATCTCACTCGAAATGTCGGACACCTGACTAGTTCAAAGGTTACAAAGGAAAAGGGCTTCGTAGAAGAGGGATGAACAGACCACTTAAAGAGACAAAGGAAGGGGGTAGGGAAATATCAGTTGTCAACCCCATTTTGTAAACTTTGAATACGTATCGGTTCCTGATTGGTTAACAGAAAAATAAGGGAGTCTAGTGGGTAAACATAAATGAACTGGGTAAGGAAACTAGTCCAGGGAAAGTATTTATGTGAAACTGGGGAGTGAAAAGGAAATAAAAACAATATAGGAAGGTAAAATGGAGTGAATGATAAATAATATTGAAAGAAAATATAAAATGAGATGGTTTTACCATGAATGAACTGGATAGGGAAACTAGTCCAGAGGAAGAATTTATGTGAAACCGGGTAGTGGAAAGGAAATAACAAAAGAAATAAACCCAATTTAGGAAGATAAAATAGAATGAATGATAAATAATATTGAATGGGAATATGAAATGAGATGATTTTAAAAGGAATAGGATAATAAAACGAGTAATAAAATGGGAAAAAGATTCTGCGCAGTGGGGAGGGGTTTCTGCGCAGGGTGAAACTGGTATGCACGAATGAACGAACGTACGGGTGCTAATGTTAGCATGGAATGTTAACATTTGATCTACATCGGACGTTGGCAGCACTGGTTATTGTATTTTTTCATGACACAATCTTTGCAATGGCGCCTCCATAGTTTATCCAGATATACTGTTTTGTATTTTCCTCCGATAATTATAATTTCAAGAAAGTAATGTATAGCGAAGAAAAGGCTAGTTTTACGTTTATATATCGATTCCCCAGTATGTTTTCCCCACCCAAAACCCCGAGTTCCTACTGGGGGTCCCCCATTATCGGAAGATATCGATGTATATATATTTCTGAAACTATTCATTTGCGAAGCGAACGAGTGTCATTTTCGAAGAGAGCGTAATTTTTTCTATAAGAAAAAGTAGCTATTTTCCTAGGTTACATTGCCCTGTAATACACTACAATGAAACCCTGTTTTCTGGCTGGAATGTAGTTTTTTTGGGACAGGGTTAAATTCTTTTTTTTCATTACTGGATAAATCGATTTCTTTGTGGGGAAGTTGTTATTTTGGGGTTGAATATAGTTTGTTTGGATAGGTGTAATCTATCTTACAAACTACGAAGACTCATTATGGTCTGAATAAGGTATTATGAAGCTGTTTTTATGATTTACAAAAGGTTGTGAATTAGTATTAACCTTTCCCTCCTAACCTAGCCTAGGATCTTATCTACCAGGGGTACACCCCCTTGCGAACCCCTCTTAGACTCCCATATTTTTAGCTAATCGTAAGACTTAAGTCTTAACGCTGTGTTTACTTCCGAACTCGACCTTGACAATCTGGAAGACTGACGAGGTTGGTCTTGGCTGACATGTTTGACCCTGACAGCCAAGATCAATCTTATCAGGTATGGAAGGCTGACAAGTTCAATCTTGACACCATTAAAGGCTGCCAAGATTAATGCTGCCAGTGTATATCAATCTTGCCAGTCCTTGAAGGCTGCCAAGGTTGCTTTTGACATTCAAGTTTAATCAGACCAAGTTAAAATCTAAAAAGTTAAGCCTAAAAACTGCACTGAAAGGGGGAAAAAAAACACAAAACCACCACCTGTCCTATGGTTCCCCACCTAACCTTTAGTCAAACCAAGCAAAAGTGGCAGGTGAGCCACAGATTATATCATGGCGAAATCTGACGATTTTGGTAATTTTACCAGGACAGAGTGGATTAGAGAAGTCCTGAAACAAGAATAAGGTCTTAAAGGTGGGAGGCCTCATTCTGTTAGTCATATCCAGGATACGGTATATTCTCCTTTTCAGCTCTTATTTTCAGGTGGTCGGAGGAAAAAAATTAGGAACCTTGGAAGGATTTTGATCCTAGGTCAACCACACATGCCCAGATTGCCCAGAGCTTTTTTACCTATTTTAGAACAGGGATACTTAGGGAGGGCATTAATAGATTAAGAGTCATTCAAAACTACTCCGTAAAAGCCGTATGTCCTCTTCATGAGGGAGGGAGGGAGGGATCTAATGTATTTCACAATTTTTTTATTCATGCTTCATTATATCGGTGAATGACCTTTATAGTGCCCAACTCTTGGACTATGCTGCATATCCTATAATCCACCCGTCATATCTTAAGCATATAAAATTAGGACTCCAGTAAAAGCCTTAAAAGTTGTTTTAAACAAACCTTGTTTATAATTGGTCTCTCACCTGCCACCTTCATTTGGTTTGACTATAGAAGCTGTGTCCTTATCTACTAGGTTGTGATCCCCCCCCACAGATTGCTATATATTTAGTGACTTAAGACTTAACCCTTTATTTGCTTCCCAACTGGCTTCATTCCTGTCATGGCTGGGGAGCACCTGCAGCATTTTTATGTCTAAGCTAGACGCTAACCCTCACCGTCTTTGCTCTTCACGTATAGGTCACTCCTGCACACAAGCTTTCCCTTGCCCAGAGTGTAAGAAGTGGCCATCCTCCCAGGGGTATTGATTTGGAAGGAGGAAGAAGAAAAAATCTAAAAGGGATTCTTTGCCTTTGTGGTCTTCCTCCAAGTCCAAGTCTTTTTCTTTCCCCTTTTACCCTCCTATCCAACTCTGCTTGAGTTAGTGTGATGGTTGTTTGACTCTTGCTCAACCTTCAGGTCAGGTTGCTCCTTCCTCCCCTGTAATACAAGATGTTATGCATCTTTTGTGGCCGTCCTTGGGACTGTTGGGTTCTCCATCGAAGGACCAGCTTTTGGAGGTGTTTGATTGGAGTGCACAGCAGGAGAGGGTTTCTTCTCCTGGTGGGGTTTGTTTTTCGCACGTCCCCCTCTTGATTGATTATTTATGAGTTATCTGGCATCCTGACATCTAAGGTCATTGATGCCGATCCCCCTCTTGAGTCAACAAAATGGGGTACCTCCTGCGTGGTCTTGTGCCCTCTGGAGCTTCGTTCTCCACAGTTCCTTGCTTATCAGAGGATCTGCTGGGTGGTGCTCGCCAGAGTATCTTCCCAGTTTGTTCTTCCCTCGGGGCCATCACGCTTGTTGAGCTTCCTCAGTGAGAGGACAACCTTGGTCATTCTCTCCCCTCTGAGCTTGTCGTTTCACCTGGTCTTTATGGCAGACACCCTTGCAAGCCCGAGAAGTTGTCCTCACCTAGGAGTCCACCTCCTCAGAAGCGCCAGTATGCTGTTGCTCTTGGGAGGTTGCAGGGGATCTTCCTGCAACCTAGCACGCACCTAACCTCGCTGCTGCTCTCTCGCAAGACTCTGTAAGCCTCCAACCTGCACTGTTATGGGATAAATTGGCATTATACCCAGTAAGCCTGATCAGAAGTGTCGTCAGCTTAGAAGGCAGATCACTCCTCCACCATGGGATACTCTCCATCCCAGAACCCATAGAAGATAGAGATCTCTGAGGGAGATTTCATTTGCTGAGTCCTATAGGCAACAGCTCATACCTCCACTTCAGTGCCACCTTCCATCCCAGTGCAAGGCTCAGTAAAACCTCCCAAGGTTTTGGTGCAAGAAGAGGCTGTGTGCAGCATTTTCACCTCTTTGACAGGCAAGTCCTGTGAACGTAGAGATGCTAATACACTTCCCAATTTATGGGCCTCCAGATTCCTGGAGGATCCCAATCTTCAAAAGCAGGTTAAGTTAGCAGTGGCGTTGGTGTCGGCTCAGGAGGTCAGCTCCGACCCTCCTAGACACAGCCATATGACAATGATTCAGATTCAGACAATTTGAATGATGATCTTCCTTCACTTGCAAGTCCTAAGGCTCCTGACACAGAGGAGCACACATTTGAATCTGCTTTCATGCAGGTTCTTTCTTGCATTCGTTTGGTAAATGAACTTGCAGAGACCTCTTACTCCCCTCTTCACGGGAGAGACGGGCTATAGATCTTCTATGATACGCTCCTAGTGCAAACAGACAACAATTATCGTTACCTTGGTCGGGCACCGGTCCATTACCAAGGTAGATTTGCAAATCTGCTTAAAAAGACTACCTTATGGCGAGCAAATCGTCGAAGCTAGTTCCTCCTCCATTCTGGAGAAAGTTCTGCAACGTCCAAGACGACTTCCCTTTTCCACTGTCGTTAGACCAGGCAATGGCGGCCTTGTCGCTAGGCTCTGTCAATGCAGTTGGTGATGTTATCGGCTGCGGAGCTCCTGAACATGGAGAGGTTGGCGAAGGCTACCCTTCATGCTTCTTTGTAGATGCACCATTGGTTGGGTACTGTGGGCTATTTAGCCATGATTGAAGATCTGTCTGACCCCGAGAAGCATCATATATTCATGAACAAATTCTTCACCTGTCGCAAGAGTTATGGAGTTCTTGACTCGCAATGCTGTGATCAGTGGGCCAACTTGATCTTGAAGAAGCGGAACATCATCGTCTCCAGTTTTCAGGAATAGTGCAAAATAAAGAGGCTCTGTTAAAACCTCATCCTTGTTTCCATTCAAAGACGTGGAGGTTGTCATAGAGAAGTGGAGGCTGTTACAGAGAAGTAGAGGAAAGCGAGTCAGGACTCCCTTCTTCAGAAGGCTGTAACATTCCGATTCGCCTCCTCGGCACCTATAGCACCTAGAGCTTCTCCTTTGGTGAGAAAAACTCACAAGGCCTCTGAGGATACTTCAAGGCAGAACACTGGCAAGAAGTCCATCCCGAGGATAATTCAAGGCAGAACACTGCCAAGAAGTCCATCCCGAGGATAATTCAAGGCAGAGCACTGCCAAGAAGTCCATCCCGAGGATACTTCAAGGCAGAACATTGCCAAAAAGTCCACCCCCTTTCAGGCCGCGCTTTCAAGGTAAGAAGCCGAAAGGACAAGGGGGTGAAAAGCTGGTGGATAAGGATGACACCTTCGGTAGGATGGAGTACCATTCCTCTTGCTATACCAGAGGTGGGAGGATGGCTGCAACTCAGGTGGGAGCCATGGCAGGGCTTCATTGAACTACGCAAAAGTCTTATGGCTCGTCTTTCAGCTTCGCCGAAGTAATATCCCTATAAATAGTTGTAGATTGGTATCGTTAGAAAAATATAAATTACTGTACGTGTACTTCAAAATTTGTCATTTTTATTTGATGAGAATATTTTAAGCTAACATGCATTTTCGGTCAGTTATGACAAGTTTTTCTTTCAGGTGGAATTGGTGGTAAACACAAGCTGGGAAAATGGTAGGAAAAGTGGAACGAGATTTATTTACGGTAAGGTTATAGTTTTCTTATTTGGACATGATACGTCATGTAGTTTTTGGTGAAATAACCTGTAAAAAGTTCAGGCATGCCATTCAGTGTTAGTAGAGCTATACAGTGTATGCCCTAATTTTCAATATTAAACTTACCCGATAATCATGTAGCTGTCAACTCCGTTGCCCGACAGAATTCTATGGAGGGATACGCCAGCTATCACAATACTAGAAGGGGGTGTATTTACCAGCGCCACCTGTGGCCAGGTACTCAAGTACTTCTTGTTGACACCTCCTCAATTATTCCTCTGTCGTGCTTCCGGCAAGACGTTCTGGGATACGCTTATGTTCTTGGAGTATTCTCACGACTTTGGTGAAGTATTTCTCTTTGATTTCGGCTGTCGCTTTACTGGAAACTTCTATATTAGCTTAGTTAGCTTTTGGAATTAATTTGATTAATTATGGTGACGAAGAGAGTATGAACTCTCGTTCACCTTTCAATGGCCGACCCTTCCCTTAGACGGAAGTGTTGGTGTCTAAGAGAGTATAGACTCTCTTTCTTAATTTTGCTTAACAAAAGTTATAGATTTATTTTATATCTCTCCGCCTCTTATAGGCCTCTTCGATTAACTTCCTTTTATTATAAACTTATTAAAATTAATTTTTATATTTGTTTATATTCGACCTTCCTAATAGTAGGCGGTCTTTTCTTGGTACCGAAGTTAATTAACATTGAGCCCGTCATTTCGGTTTTACCTGTTAACATATTATGCTATTTCCGCCACAGAGTTTGAAAGAATTTCTTTGATAGTCTCGTACTGTTTTCAAAGTTGAACTAACGTTTTGTTTTGTCTCTGCAGTTGTTGACGTTCAGAACGTTCAACTTGCACTCTATCGTTACGATAGAGAAAGAATGTTCACGGTTTCACGTTGCAGTAAGAGTAACCGTGTCTAGCGTTTTGTTCATTCTTTCTTAACTTAATGGTTTTGATCCTAATAAAGGAACTTTTCAGTTTTTTCCTTTAACAATAATATGTTTTAACGATATATATGATTGGGCTCTTCTCTCAGGTTCTAAGTCAAGAGAGAGAGAGAGAGAGAGAGATGGAGACGGAGGGAGAAAGAGGATAAACGTTTCATTCAAGCCTGCCAGGCGTACGAGTAACGTCGTTATCGTTTTTGCTCTTCTCCCTAGTCTCTTTAGGGGAAGAAACTAAACGTTTCTAGAGTGATCTAGTGTTTAGTCTCTTTCCAGCCACTGAATTATCTTTTATTAGATTTTTCTGTTACATTGTAATTCTGTTTTCGCAATTACTAACTTTTGAGAAAGGATAGAATTGCGTGTTTCAGGTACAAACCACTTAAAGTTTCGAGTTCAGTGAAATAAGTGCAAACAGAAATCAAAGTGATAAGTGATTAGCGCAAAGTATGTCAGTGTTGTGCGTGAGGGTACTTTTGTGCGCGCCAGTCGTCCTCCCAGTCCGGGACCTCTTGCAAGCTCCCAAGCCCAGGGGAGAAGCAATGTCGAAGGGCAGAAGGGTTCAGCAGGCCTTGATCGGCGCACAGAAGTATCCTCGGTGGTTGTGGGCGTGTCTTACCGAGACCGTCACTCCCACCCGCAGACGATTGAGCCCTTATTTTGCTCGTCTGCAGAAGAAATTTAGGGGAGAAAACGCTGGTCTCAGGTCTCAAGACCTTTTAAACGTAAAGTCCAGACCTATGCCAGACGTACGAAGTTAGAGTTCACAGTCATTGGGTTAGCTCTGACTCTCCTCAGTCATCAGTTGAATGCACTCCGCCTAAGAGGAGTAAGGTTCTGCCACAACAGAGCTCGACTGTTAAGGCTTTACCTCAGCCTACTGTAGTTTCTGCCGACCCCAAGTGGACTCTACTACAGTCCATGCAAGCACTGCTTTCGGACTTGATGCGTGAGTGTCGGGCTGAGAGTGTTGCGCCTCCGCCTCCGCCTACACTCCCTCCGCCTATGCTCGCTCCGCCTGATCGCAGTACCTCCTGCCAGGCGTACGATGTTGTGGACTCTACTACAGTCCATGCAAGCACAGCTTTCGGACTTGATGCGTGAGTGTCGGGCTGAGAGTGTTGCTCCTCCGCCTCCGCCTACACTCCCTCCGCCTACACTCGCTCCGCCTGATCGCAGTACCACCTGCCAGGCGTACGATGTTGTGGACTCTACTACAGTCCATGCAAGCACAGCTTTCGGACTTGATGCGTGAGTGTCGGGCTGAGAGTGTTGCTCCTCCGCCTCCGCCTACACTCCCTCCGCCTACGCTCGCTCTGCCTGATCGCAGTACCACCTGCCAGGCGTACGATGTTGAGCCACGTGCTGAGTTTGCTGTTCCCAGTGGTGTTCAGCCTCGGCCTTCCTTAAGGCAACCTTTACAATGGGATCAGGAGGATTATACCTCTCTTCCTCCGCCTCTACTTGCTGCTCCACCAGTGATGCAACACTCGGTTGAGGTACAACAACCTCTCCCGTCCATGAGTCAGTCTCCTCAGCTCTCGCTGCAGGAGCTCAACCCTCCACAAGGCAAGCACCACAACACCTTAGCCTTGCGCCTCAGGAGCCTCAGCTTGCGAGACATTTACCTTGTTCTGCGCAGCCTCTTCCTCATCGCGCTCCGCTCACACCACAGGAACTGGAACTTGCTACTCCGCTTCCGCCAACCGCTCAGCAAGCGCAACCCTTGGGTTCAACCACTCATGCTAGGAGTCAGCCTCCTCCACCCATGCGCCTTCCTTCTGCTTGTCTTTTATTCAGCCTTTGCAGACTGAGCTTCAGGTGTTCCCTCAACAGAGTCTTGAAGAGGAAACCACAACTATTGCTGTTCCAGCTCGTTCTGACTCTGCTGTTCAGCATACCTTACCTCCATTTTCAAACCATGGCAAAAATATGAATCATGAGTTATGAATGTAAGGTAAACATTATGTTGATTTTTAACCCCATGCAAGCATGCATAAAGCACTCTAGCACTGGTCATGGAATTTCTGAGAAATGTTAAACGCCATGCACACGCTCTGCTTTCCTTACAGCAGGCTCTGCTTACAGCAGGCTCTGCTTACTACATGCTCAGCATACAGCATGCTCTGCATTCAGCATGCTCTGCATACAACATGCTCTGCATACAGCATGCTCTGCTTTCAGCATGCTCTGCATACAACATGCTCTACATACAGCATGCTCTGCATACAGCATGCTCTGCATACAGCATACTCTGCATACATCATGCTCTGCATACCTTACCGCATGCTTCTCAGTCACACATCTTGGGTTGTTGCCAACTCACTAGACTGTCAAGCAGTTTCATAACGTTGCCTTCTAGTCTGCTGCTTTTGCACCAGTGAACCCTCACTCAGAGAACTTAGCTTTTCTAGGATAAGGTCCCTGTAGATGAGAAAGTTCTTTTCTCCCTCCTTCTGATATTCCCTTGAGGACTCTGTCATTTGGAGGGAGCCTTTAGCTGCATGACCTCTTATGGACTTTTATTTAAGCATAACATGCTTCCAGGGAAGGTTATGGTTCCACTTCAGTCGCTAATCCCGTCTGTTACCACACCTGCTCCCATAGACCTTGAGCTGTGTTGCATGACATGCAGTCCAAGCTTAGTCCTTGTTAGAGGATTTTTTGTTTACGGAGTCAATGTGTCACGGGGAAGACGTTCAACAACCAACAGAAGTGACTTGTTGTGACGCAGTGCGGCAACCTCAGCAACCCGTTAAGGAGTTGTCTGTACGACCCGGACAGTCTAGACAGATTCGGGTTGTCACTGTACTTCCTCGCTTGCCCATGATTGACAGTTCACAGACTGTGCAGCAGTATCATGATCTTGTGTCCGGCTCCGTCAGACGACTGGCTTTTAAGAGCTCCCACAAGTCGTCGCTGTCTGGAGATTTTCAAATGGACTATGGATCTGACCAAGGAACTGGGCCTCCTGGTCAATTTTGAGGAGTCTCAGCTCGTTCCATCCCAGACCATTGTCTCCTTGGGTATGGATCTTCAGAGTCGAGCTTTTCGGACTTTTCCGTCGGCCCCAAGGATCTTCCAAGCCCTAGAATGCATCCAGAGCATGCTGAGAAGGAACCGATGCTCAGTCAGGTAGTGGATGAGTCTAACAGGGACACTTTCATCGCTGGCCCTGTTCATCGTGTTAGGGAGACTCCACCTCCCCTCCCTTCAGTATCATCTAGCTGCTCACTGGATAAAGGACATGACGCTAGAGACGGTCTCAGTTCCTGTTTCCGAAGAGAGGAGGTCTTCTCTCGCGTGGTGTAAGAACAGCTTTCTTCTCAAGGAAGGCTACCTTTGGCTGTTCAGAAACACGACCGCCGTCTCCTCTCGGACGCATCAGACACGGGCTGGGGTGCGACTTTGGACGGACAAGAATGCTCGGGAACATGGAATCAGGAGCAAAGGACACTTCACATCATTTGCAAGAAGTTGTTGGCGGTTATTCTGGCCTTGATAAACTTCAAGTCCCTCCAGCTTAACAAAGTGGTGGAGGTGGACTCTGACAACACCACAGCCCTGGCTTACATCTTCAAGCAGGGAGGGACTCTTTCGTGGAAGTTGTTCTAGATCGCAAGGGACCTGCTCATCTGGTCTTTAGATCGAAAGCTAACGGGTAACGAGGTTCATTCAGGGCGGTATGAATGTCATGGCAGATCACCTCAGACGGAAGGGTCAGGTCATCCCCACAGAGTGGACCCTTCTCAAGAATGTTTGCAACAGACTTTGGGCCCTGTGGGGTCAGCCAACCATAGATCTGTTCACTACCTCGATAACCTAGAGACTCCTGTTGTATTGTTCTCCGATTCCAGACCCAGCAGCAGTTCACGTGGATGCTTTTCTGCTGGATTGGTTCCATCTCGACCTGTATGCATTCCCGCCTTTCAAGATTGTCAACAGAGTACTTCAGAAGTTCTCCTCTCACTAAGGGACACGGCTGACGTTGGTTGGCTCCGCTCTGGTCCGCGAGAGAATGGTTCTTAGAGGTACTGCAATGGCTGGTCGACCTTCCCAGGACTCTTCCTCTAGGAGTGAACCTTCTAAGTCTACCTCACGTAAAGAAGGTACACCCAATCCTCCACGCTCTTCGTCTGACTGCCTTCAGACTTTCGAAAGACTCTCTAGAGCTAGGGGCTTTTCGAAGGAGGCAGCCAGAGCGATTGCCAAAGCAAGGAGAACATCCACTCTCAGAATCTATCAGTCTCAATGGGAAGTCTTCCGTAGCTGGTACAAGACCAATGCAGTTTCCTCAACCAGTACCACTGTAACCCAGATTGCTGACTTCCTGTTATATCTAAGGAAAGTAAGATCCCTTTCAGCTCCTACGATCAAGGGTTACAGAAGTATGTTGGCAGCGGTTTTCCGCCACAGAGGCTTGGATCTTTCCACCAACAAAGATCTACAGGACCTCCCTAGGTCTTTTGAGACCTCAAAGGAACGTCGGTTGTCCACTCCAGGCTGGAATCTAGACGTGGTCCTAAGGTTCCTTATGTCATCAAGATTTGAACCTCTCCAATCAGCCTCTTTTTAGGACCTCACATTAAAAACTCTTTTCCTCGTGTGCTTGACAACAGCTAAAAGAGTAAGTGAGATCCACGCCTTCAGCAGGATCATTGTTTTCACATCTGAAACGGCTACATGTTCCTTGCAGCTCGGTTTTTGCTAAACGAGCTTCCTTCACGTCCTTGGCCTAAGTCGTTCGAGATCCCAAGCCTGTCCAACTTGGTGGGGAATGATCTGAAAAGAGTACTTTGCCCAGTTAGAGCTCTTAGGTACTATCTAAAAAGGTCTTAACCTTTACAAGGACAATCAGAAGCCTTATAGTGTGCTATCAAGAAACCTTCTTTTCCAAGTTCTAAGAACTCAGTTTCTTACTATTCAGGCTTCTGATTAGAGAAACACATTCTCGTCTGAAGGAAGAAGACCTTGCTTTGCTGAAGGTAAGGACACATGAAGTGGGAGCTGTGGCTACTTCAGTGGCCTTCAAACAGAACCATTCTCTGCAGAGTGTTATGGATGCAACCTATTGGAGAAGCAAGTCAGTGTTCGCATCATTCTATCTCAAAGATGTCCAGTCTCTTTACGAGTACTGCTACACCCTGGGACCATTCGTAGCAACGAATGCAGTAGTAGGCGAGGGCTCAGCCACTACATTCCCATAATCCCATAACCTTTTAACCTTTCTCTTGAATACTTTTTATGGGTTGTACGGTCGGCTAAGAAGCCTTCCACATCCTTGTTGATTTGGCGGGTGGTCAATTCTTTCTTGAGAAGCGCCGAGGTTAAAGGTTGTGATGAGGTCCTTTAGTATGGGTTGCAGCCCTGTATACTTTAGCACCTTTGAGTTGATTCAGCCTCCCAAGAGGAACGCTGCGCTCAGTAAGGAAGACGATCTTATTAAAGGCAGAGTAACGGTTCAAGTCGACTTCCTTACCAGGTACTTATTATTTCATTGTTATTGTGGATAACTGATTATATGAAATACGGGATACTTAGCTATCCTTTAGTCTTGTACACTGGTTTTTCACCCACCCCCCTGGGTGTGAATCAGCTACATGATTATCGGGTAAGTTTAATATTGAAAAATGTTATTTTTATTAGTAAAATAAATTTTTGAATATACTTACCCGATAATCATGATTTAATCGACCCTCCCTTCCTCCCCATAGAGAACCAGTGGACCGAGGAATAATTGAGGAGGTGTCAACAAGAAGTACTTGAGTACCTGGCCACAGGTGGCGCTGGTAAATACACCCCCTTCTAGTATTGTGATAGCTGGCGTATCCCTCCATAGAATTCTGTCGGGCAACGGAGTTGACAGCTACATGATTATCGGGTAAGTATATTCAAAAATTTATTTTACTAATAAAAATAACATTTTTCAAGTTTGGTATACCTTTAAAAATCTTTGGTTTACGACAACTCAAAGTAAGGGCAACCTCTATGACATTCAGGTAGTTCCTAGATGGATGCAAGCCATCATTTAGTGGGTGTATGATTTCAGTTAAGCTGAAACTCTGATGTTAGAATTTATAATTTTTCCCATTTTCCTATTGACAATAGTTGAAATTAGTTAATTGATCCTTGGGTGATCCTAGCCTTCAAAATTACTCTCAGAATCATAACTTTTGACTAGGGAGCAATGATGTGAAATGGCAACCTACTTATGTTGATGTTTTGTAGCGTAACTAACAAAAGAATAAACTTATAAAGAAACTGAAAATGGCATTAGAATACTATAAATAAAATAGTTATTGGATTTATTTTAGAAAAACCATAACTACCTTGGAGGCATTTTTCTTTATAACACTTATGTAGTGATTTGGTAGTTGACAATCTTTTCTTTACCCAGCTGATTCCTAAAATGGGATGTAAATGTTTATTTTACTTTCATGAGTAAGCAATTTTTTTTAACATGGAGGAAAATATTCATTTTAATAACCATTACTCTATCCTAATAACTTCTAATTTGTATGTAACTCTCATGCATATTGATTATATCCAGGTGAACTGAACGATTTTAATTAATGTCAAGGACAGTACTGTTTGATTCCAGATAATGTACAGTAATTGTAGTTCTCTTTGCTGATTTTTTTTTATTTGCTCCTAAATAACTTTTGTTTAAAGTCTTGAAACTGCTCATGATTAATTTGATTATCTGGTGGTTAAAGTTTTTTTCTGTAATGTTCCTTTATGAGGGCATGAAATTTTCTGTGGTTCTCATTTATCTTAAATTTTTTCTTTATAGGTGAAAAGAAGTAAACCAAAAAAGTCTGTGAAGAGAAAGAAGGATTCAATAGATGAAGATGATTTTGAATTGAAGAAGCAAAAGTTTTCTGATGAAGTGGTGGTTTATTTTGAACCACTGTCATACCAGGTGAGTTCAAGCTAAGAAACTGGTGGTGTAGAGTTACATTTATTTTTTTGCTCTCTAGTTCTAGGTGTTTTTCATTTTGGTGAATTATACTTTTAAGGCAGGTTATATTTCTCTCGTGTATTATAATCCTGTGAGACATCAAAGAGGTGGAGCTGGGGGGAGAGTGACTGCTCCCCGCACTCTAGTTTTGGGGTGTTTGAATGTGCGTGGATGTAGTACGATAGAGAGTTAAAGATGTGAGATTGGAAGTATGTTTAGGAATAGAAGGATGGATATATTGGCTTTGTGTGAGACAAAGATAAAAGGGGAATGTCTGGTGGAGTGTCTGGGATTGAAAGGGGAAGCGCAAGAGAAGGTATGGCTTTCTTGCTGAGTGAATGGATGACAGGTAAAGTAGTGGAATGGAAGGAGATATCATCTAAGTTAATGTGGGTAAGGGTTAGGTTGGGTAGGGAATGTTGGGCTTTTGTCAGCGCGTATGAGCCAAGTTGTGAGAAAAGTGAAGAAGAGCGGAATGAGTTCTGGAATAAATTAACTAGGTGTGTAGAAGGACTGGGTAGAAGGAATTATGTAGTTGTCATGGGTGACTTAAATGCTAGAGTGGGCGCTGGAGAGGTAGAAGGTGTCATTGGGAAGTATGGCGTACCAGGTGTAAATGAGAGTGGTGAGAGACTAGTAGATAATGTGTGTTGAGCAAGAGATGGTGATAAGTTCTAGCTTTTTCAAAAAGAAAGATAAAAACAAGTATACATGGGTAAGAGTGGCAAATGGAAGAGTGGTAGAAAGGGCATTAATGTATTATGTTTTGATAACAAAAAGAATGTTTGGAAGATTGGAAGACGTGCACGTGTTTAGGGGTATGTCTAACGGTATGTGTCTTATCATCTTTTGGTGGAAGGAAAATTAGTTGCAGCAAAAGAGTGGGGGAATAGAGTAGGTGGATGTAAAAGGGAGCTAGTGAGGGTTGAAGAGCTAATAAAACCAGGGGTAAAAAGTAAATATCAAGAAAAGTTGAAAATGGCATATGACGAAGTGAAAGTAAGAGAAACTGGTAATTTAGAGGAGGAGTGGAAGTTAGTAAAAGAAAATTTTGTTGGGATTGCAAGTGATGTGTGTGGCAAGAAGTTTGTTTGAGGCAGCATGAGGAAGGGCAGTGAATGGTGGAATGAAGGAGTGAAGGTAAAAGTGGAAGAGAAAAAGAGGGCTTTTGAAGAATGGCTGCAGAGTAATAGTGAAGAGAAGTATGAAAAATATAGAGAAAAATGTAGAACTAAAGTGCAAGGTAAGTGAGGCAAAGAGGGCAGCTGACCTGAGGTGGGGTCAGGGACTGGGACATTCATATGAAGAGAATAAGAAGTAGTTTTGGAAAGAAGTGAAGAGAGTAAGGAAGGCTGGTTCAAGAATTGAAGAGACAGTGAAAGATGGAAGTAGAAGGTTGTTAAAAGGAGAGGAGGCAAGGAAAAGGTGGGTGGAGTATTTTGAAAGTACTGAATGTTGAGGATAATAGGGAGGCAGATATAATTGCTGTTGCAGGTGTTGAGGTGCCAGTGATGGGAGATGAGAATGAGAAAGAGATTACAAGAGAGGAAGTGAGGAGAGCACTAGATGAAACGAGAGTAGGAAAAGCATCTGGTATGGATGGTGTGAGAGCTGACATGTTGAAGGAACGGGGTGTGATTGTACCTGAATGGTTGGTGAGATTTTTTAATGTGTGTTTTGTGTTGTCAATGGTACCAGTAGATTGGATTTGTGCATGTATTGTACCACTATATAAGGGTAAGGAAGATGTGCATGAGTGTTGTAATTCAAGAGGTATTAGTTTGTTGAGTGTAGTTGGAAAAGTGTATGGTAGAGTACTGATTAATAGGATTAAGGATAAAACAGAGAATGCAATCTTAGAAGTACAGGGTGGTTTTAGAAGAGGTAGGGGTTGTATGAATCAGATTTTTACAGTTAAGCAGATATGCGAGAAATATTTAGCAAAAGGTAAGGTGTATGTTGCGTTTATGGATCTGGAGAAAGCGTATGATAGAGTTGATAGGGAAGCAATGTGGAATGTGATGAGGTTATATGGAGTTGGTGGAAGGTTGTTGCAAGCAGTAAAAAGTTTCTACGAAGGTAATAAAGCATATGTTAGGATAGGAAATAAAGTGTGCGATTGGTTTCCGGTGAGAGTGGGGCTGAGACATGGATGTGTGATTTTCACCGTGGTTGTTTAACTTTTATGTTGATGGAGAGGTGAATGCTCGAGTGCTTGGAAGAGCATTGAAACTGGTAGACGAGAATGACCATGAATGGGAGGTAAATCAGTTGTTGTTTGCGGATGATACTGTACTGGTTGCAGACGCGGAAGAGAAGCTTGGCTGATTAGTGACAAAATTTGGAAGGGGGTGTGAGAGAAGGAAGTTGAGAGTTAATGTTGGTAAGAGTAAGGTTATGAGATGTACGAGAAGGGAAGGTGGTGCGAGGTTGAATGTCAGGTTGAATGGAGAGTTACTTGAGGAGGTGGATCAGTTTAAGTACTTGGGGTCTGTTGCAGCAAATGGTGGAGTGGAAGCAGATGTACGTCAGAGAGTGAATGAAGGATGCAAAGTGTTGGGGGCTGTTAAGAGAGTAGTAAAAAATCGAGGGTTGGGCATGAATGTAAAGAGAGTTCTGTATGAGAAAGTGATTGTACCAACTATGATGTATGAATTGGAGTTGTGGGGAATGAAAGTGACGGAGAGACAGAAATTGAATGTGTTTGAGATGAAGTGTCTAAGGATTATGGCTGGTGTATCTCGAGTAGATAGGGTTAGGAACGAAGTAGTGAGGGTGAGAACGGGTGTAAGAAATGAGTTAGCTAGAGTGGATATGAATGTGTTGAGGTGGTTTGGCCATATGGAGAGAATGGAAAATGGCTGTCTGCTAAGGAAGGTGATGAATGCAAGAGTTGATGGGAGAAGTACAAGAGGAAGGCCAAGTTTTGGGTGGATGGATGGAGTGAAGGAAGCTCTGGGTGATAGGAGGATAGATTTGAGAGAGGCATGAGAGCTAGAAATACTTATGAATGGCGAGTGATTGTGATGCAATTCCGGTAGGCCCTGCTGCTTCCTCCGGTTCCTTGGATGACCGTGGAGGTAGCAGCAGTAGGGGATTCAGCGTTATGAAGCGTCATCTGTGGTGGATAACGGGGGAGGGTGGTCTGTGGCACCCTAGCAGTACCTGCCGAACTCGGTTAAATCCCTTGCCAGGCTGGGAGGAACATAGAGAGGAGACGTTCCCTTTTTTGTTTCATTTGTTTGATGTCGGCTACCCCCCAAAATTGGGGAAGTGCCTTGGTATGTGTATAATGTATGTATTATTTTATTGTTATTCAAAGGCATACTACACTTAGTGTGATGTTGAAGGTGTGTAGATATCAAGTTTGCTTAATTTAGTGCTGATGTTGTTCATTTTAGACAAAGCAAAATCATTTATAATTGGAATAAACTTGAGAACTCTTACCTGTTTCAATAAGTTGATGGATCAGTTTATGTTTAATATACTAGTCTAAAGGACAGCTTTAATTTTTAGTAGCTAGCCACCATCTTTGTATTCCTTTTATGTATGATTTGAATCTTTCATATGCAAATGACTTTCCGTATGTCTTTAAGAGAGGAAGGAACTTATAATAATATTATCAGAGTTAAGGTGCTGTGTGATCTCCAAAGACTTTCTTCTAAAAGCCTAGAACAGGGAATCCAATTCAATACTTTTCATACTATACCCACATGACATGTGGTTTGGCCTAGAAAACAACCTTGTTGCATATGCAGATGATGCTACTCTTTTTGCATCAATTTCATCTCCTGAATGTAGATCTGGGGTTGGTGAATCCCTAAATAAAGATTTAGCTAAAATTAGTGCATGGTGCAATTTTTGGGGTATGAAGTTGAATCCTAACGAAACTCAAACTATGATTGTAAGTAGGTCAAGGATAGTGGTTCGTCAACATCCAGATCTCAGCATTGATAATGTTTCTTTGTGTGAGTCTTGACAGCAAATTTACTTTTGAGAAACACATTAGGTCTTCTTCTTCAATTGCAAAAAAAAATTGGCTTATTGGGAGTCTTTTAAGATTTTTTGTGATCAATCTATTCAGAAGTATTTTAATTCTTTGATTCTACCTTGTTTAGAGTATTTTTCTCCTTTCTGGTCTTCAGCTGCTGATTCTCATCTTAATTTGTTGGAGAGGAACTTACGGTCTATTAAATTTCTTATTCCTGATCTATATATTAATCTCTGGCACCGTCGTTCAGTTAGTTTATAATGCATGTTGGATAAGATTTTTTATAATTCTGACCATCTTTAACATCCAGATCTTCCCGGACAGGTCTCCTTTTTTGCTATTTACACCAACACTCCTAACTCCCATTTATCAGGTTTTGCCTCTTCTTGTAATGACGGTATTAAAATTATAATAATCATTAATTCTTCTTTTTTTTTTGTGTGTGTAAAATTTTACATGATGTTACTTTTCTTATTTCCATTGATTTACTGGAGGTTTAAAGGGGGAAATTTCAGATTGTTTTATAATTTTGTATTTTGCAGAATTTGCCACCTGGACTAGTCACCATCGGTTGCATACACAACATCACTAAATATGACTTAGGTGTGAGTCTTCCTTTTATGGTTTCTGGAAAGGTCCCAATCACACGAATAAGTCGGTCTTATACTGCTCTCCTGAAAAAGGTTAGAATACATTAATAGTTTTATCTTTCAGCTCCCGTTGCTTCTGTGGTTCTCTGCTTATTCATTTGATTTTATCCGTTAAAGTACATAAAACTGTCAACTAGAATATGGGGTCCATTCTTCAGGCAGTGCAGGGATTAAAATACAAGGGGAAGTTTTAGAATTTTTTATTGAATTTCCTTACTTGCCTGTCTCTGTCTGTTTGTCTTTCATACACTATCTCTACAAAAGTTGAAGATATAGAGACTCAAACCTGTCTCATTTAAGATTGCTTAGGATTTCTCTAACTCCTATCAGCTCTCGACTGCTTTCATTATCGGAGTGCTTGGGCTTATAGCATTATGCTTTTCCAACCTGTTGTAGCTCGGCTAATGATGTTGATAATTATTGTAAATTTTGCTCACTTTGTAATTTTACAGCCTTTTTTTTCAGTTGTCATGTTTACTTCTTGTAAAATAATTTGTCAGAACATAAATGAATGTGATCTATATAATGAAATACTATACAGTATTAGCTATTTTTATAATATTTTGTTAATTTCATTTAGGTAACTGAATCCAGTAATGCTGATGAAGGAGAAGATGAAATTTTTTCCTTGCAATCTCTCTTCAAGAAAGGTCAATATGTAGTCACAAAAGTGGAATCTGTTGAAAAAAGTGATCGTGGTCATAAAGGTGGGTATAGTAACTGACTTTTGAAATATTTTATATTTTTTATTCCTACGCAGGTACAAATTTATGAGTCATTTATATCGGTTACTCATAGTCTCATTTTCTACAACCAGACAATTGAGGAAAAAGGTTTGATTGCATCATGGTACAGTTGCTAAGTAACCACAGTGCATGTGGTACAAGGCGCCCACTCATGATGCTCTCTACTACATTCCTTGCCGAGAAGTTAAGATGACACATCCTCACTTCCTATATGATCTAACCGCATTAACTTTGCTTATCCTTATAGTATTTAGTGCTTGTGGCTTATGTGCTTTTCATTATTCACGGTCACTTGCGTTACCATTCATTATCTATGAGTTACAAGTGAGTGCTTTGTGGCTAGTGAGTCTCTTCGCTTGCGTTCTTGCCCCGGCTGTGACAGTTGTCCTTGTAGCATCCTCATGAGCTGGGTGGAGATCCACAGCTTGTTTGCCCCTCTTGCTAAAGCAAGAAATATTCAGTGGAATCACCATGTAAGTATTGTTGGGAGTGGCCATCCTTCCAGTGGGAAAGATATTATTCTCGTTGCAGGAAACTAAGTGAGGTAGCTCCTTTATCTTCTCCCAACAGTGGTTGATAGTGAATGCTTGTCTCTGCGACGAAGGTTTTTCCCTGATACTCTGTGCCAAGAGTCCACTGAAACTCCATCCACAAAGGGTGACAGCCATCGTAATTTTGATGGTGTCAATTTTGTATGGTGTGAGCTTGAGCCGGTACTTGTAGAGAATACCTTGGCTGCAGCTGCCACGAGCCCTAAGCTAGGTCCCAGTGCCTGATTATCATGTTTTGGACAGATCCCCCATGAGTGTTCAGTATGTGAAAGATGTTTAGGAGAAGATCTATCTGTTTTTGGAAGCAAGTCCAATTCGAGCGTCAAAAGCCTATTCACATTCCTGTTTGCGGAACCGTAGAGATGAGATGGCTTTTCCCCCTAGTTCTGAGGCTACCTTGTTGTTAGACTTTACCAGTCTCCAGCTCGTTCACAAGAGCTGGGCTTGCCTCGTATGCATATCGGACATAAGCAGCGATCTCTTCTTCAGAATCTCAAGGACTCTAGTAGCTTATGACGAAGATTGTTGGACCTCTTCAGTTGTGTCCACACCCCAAAGCTTGCCAAAGCCAAGCTATTCTTTTATTTTGTTCTCTTCTTCCAGGCCTGTCAGAACTGAGAAGTCGAGTAGGACAAAGCCAGAGTTAATTACTTTTCACAGGCTTGACGTTCAGCACAATAAGGCTGGACACGCCGTGTGCTTGATGATGTCACTCCACGCTCCATCTTCCCTCTGCGTGATGAAACTCCCTTTGTGTTGAGAAAGCCAGCAATAAAAATTTTTTGATTGTTCATAAACTAAATACAAACCCGAATTCTTTACTATAGGAGATATTCTAGCGCGAGCTGGAAAATATGGCAGAAAATCTTAACAAGGTCGTTAACGACCGGGCCGGTAGTTATCCCCCTGTTGTGGGTGGGGGACTGCCGGTCAGTAGCTACTGAGTACCTTCAATCGAATTCTAGCCGTCGCAGTGGTAACACCGCTGCTCCCGCTTTTGTTTGACTGGCAGACTAGCCTTTCTTTAAGTGTGTTTTTTTCATTAACTTTTTCTTTTTTCTCTTTAATTAGATGTGATGTCCTCTAATTTGAGAAAGTGTCCCAGGATTCCTCCGAAATCTTGTGGCACATTTATGTCTCCACCAGAGGTGGCTCCTCATTCCCTATGCCCTTCATGCAGAGGTCATACGTGTACTGAAGACTCCCCCTGCCAAGTATGTAAGGAATGGTCGCCTACGCAGTGGGATAAGTTCATGAAGAGGAAGAAGAAGAAATCCAAGAAGGATTCGTTACCTCCAGGTTCGCCGTCGAAAAGTAAGGAGTCTCGGGCCTCTTCTTCTGTCCCTCGATCTCTTCCTTCAGACTTCAGACTCTTCCTTGCCTCCTTCCTCCGGGGGGAAGTCAAAGAAGAGCGGCATCATTGACTTAACACCCATTCCCCCGGGGCAGGCGAATCAAGTTGCCCCCCCACTGGGATAGTTTCGTCTGTCATCGGAAATAATTCTATTACCGCTTCTATTCCAGATAACGTGCGAGCGGTATGGCCTGCCCTTGGACTTCATGGTTCTCCTTCGGTGGAGGTGTGGAATCAGTTCCTCGCAGGCACAGTTTTACCTCAGGTCCCATCTGTTTAGGAACCCTCGGGAGTTCCGGACCTCGCCGATATCCTGTCAGCTCAATCGGCGGCCACTGAAGTGTCAGCGGAGGTAATAACGTCAGCTCCTGGGAGCCTACTTCGCTCCTCGCTTGCATTACGACGAAACAACATCGCAAGCGTGATCATCGTGATTCCCCCTCCTCCTTCTCCTCCTCCTTCTCCTCCTCCTCCTCCTCCTCGTCGTATTCGTCCTCCTTAGAGAATAGGAGAGAGAGAGAGAAGAGGAAAAGGAGAGCTCGCTCTCCTTCTCCAAGACGTTCTTGTCGGAGAGAGAGGCGACATAGGAAGAGGCGTCATCGTTCTCGTTCTTCCTCGCCTTCTGTCTCTTCACGAAATGTCTCGCCGATACACGATAAGCGCTCTCGTCACAAACATAGGGGGAATATTTCCTCGCGCTATCGTTCAGCTTCGCGATCGTCTTCCTCTCGCAGGGAATCATCTAGGCGCTATAAGAAGAGCTCTACGAAACGTTCCCGCTCTTCTACACGAGAGTTCTCTCAAGCGCAATAAGCGCTCCCGTTGGGGCGAGGTTAAATCTGATCGTCCCCAGAGCGCAACCAAGGGAAGAGAACACTCTGAGCACGATTCTTCTCCTTCACATTCCTTCACGAGGAGCTCAGCTCGCGCTGTGAAGGCGAGAGAGAACACTTCTTCTCGCCGTCGCTTAGTATCATGAGAGAGAGAGAGCGCTCCCGTATGTCAAACTTCCGAGCGCGCAAGTCTCGGGACATATCCGCGCGAGGTCATTCTCCGCGCCCTCGCGTTTCAGACAGAACAGCACCCATTCCCGTACTTTCTAATGAATTACGAAATATGGGCTTCGCGAGAACTTCGCAAGAAGACACAGGGGTTCAGCCCTTCTCCTCTTCGGCTGAGAACAGAGGTGAAAGGCCAGGCCGCCGATCAACGCATTCTATTATTGAGAGAGTACCGTTAATTCGGTCGCCTTCGCCTAAACCTTCAACTTCCAGGCAGGATCTTGCGCGCGCGGTGCCATCAACCAGCGCTCAGCCCTCCTCTGGATTGTCGGCAATAGAGTATATTACCTCGCCGTTACCTTCAGACATTCGGGCTTCTACCACCCTCCCTCACGAGGAATTAGCGCTACCTGAGGATTCCTCGGAGGAACTACCATCAAAAGACTTAGAGTCCGCCTATCTGAGGGCTCTAAGAACGATGTGTAATATCTCAGGTCTCGGAGATTTACACCTGTCGCCTCGTCATACCGACGCTCCAGCTTTAGACAGACTATGTCGTCCTCCACCTAACCCTAAGACCAGAATCGAACTTCCCTGGTTTATTCACACTGCAGGCCGTCTGAGGAAGGTCTCGCAGGCAGTCTCGGGGGAAACGAATTCCTTGAAGTCTCAAGGATCCCATAAGATGCTGCAGTTTCCTTTTTCGAGGCAAAGGCGTTTTTACAAGGTCAGAGACGCCAACCCTTCGCCTCTGACACTTGATCCCCACACAGCAAGGCTGAGACCTGGCTGCTCTGCAGAGAGACTCTCTTCCCTTCCAGTCTCCTTTACCGCAGCAGAAGCCTCGACAATGGAAGCAGCGTCAATGTCTCTTCTAGAGGCACTATCCTGGTTTGACACATGGTCTGGCACAGTGGGCTACCTTGCAAGTCACGAAGACCTTTCAAACCAAAATTCCATGCAGTCTCTGCAGGAAGTCCTGGCTGCTGGGGCCAAGACAATGGACTTTCTAACTGCTACGGCTGCAATGATGTGGGGCAACTGGATTCTCAAAAGGAGGGAATCGGTAGTCTCCAGACTGCATTATTATTATTATTATTATTACTTGCTAAGCTACAACCCTAGTTGGAAAAGCAGGATGCTATAAGCCCAGGGGCTCCAACAGGGAAAGTAGCTCAGTGAGGAAAGGAAACAAGGAAAAATAAAATATTTCAAGAAGAGCAACAATATTAAAATAAATATAACTTTATAAACTATAAAAAATTTTAACAAAAAAAGAGGAAGAGAAATAAGATACAAGATAAAACAGTGTGTCTGAGTGTACCCTCAAGCAAGAGAACTCTAACCCAAGACGGTGGAAGACCATGGTACAGAGGCTATGGCACTACCCAAGATTAGAGAACAATGGTTTGATTTTGGAGTGTCCTTCTCCTAGAAGAGCTGCTTACCATAGCTAAAGAGTCTCTTCTACCCTAACAAAGTGGAAAGAAGCCACTGAACAATTACAGTGTATTAAGAAAAATTGTTTGGTAATCTCAGTGTTGTCAGGTGTATGAGGACAGAGGAGAATATGTAAGAAATAGAACCAGACTATTCGGTGTTTGTGTAGGCAAAGAGAAAATGAACCGTAACCAGAGAGAAGGATCCAGTATAGTACTGTCTGGCCAGTCAAAAGACCCCATAACTCTCTGGTGGTAGTACTTCATAGGAGCATCGGAAAATCTGAGAAATCTGATTTGAGGAACTCTGATCTCCTACAACCTCTCCTCTCTAGACAAGCAGTCTCCTCCACCTTAGAGACTTGGAGGAAGGAGACGCAGGACACTGCAATGCAAAAGGCTGCTTCCTTTCGTCCAATGCAACAGCAGCCAACTCCACAACCCAAGGCAACAACCGCATCTCCACTGCCAGCCAAGAACCCCAGCCGCCCCTCTTTTACACCCAAACCTATGGGCAGAGGAAAGTCGGCTCCTCCTAAGACTAAAGGCAGAGGGAGGAACCCTAGACAGAAATAGGGTCTCGACTCCCCCCTCGCAATGCGTAGTGGGGTGCTTGCAGGGGAGTTGGAGGAGTTGGAAAACTATGGGGGCCATGCAGTGGACCATAGGGTGCTTCGTTGGGGATACTGCATTCCCTTCATAGACTCTCCTCCTCCTCTAATTCCCCCCGATCTCGTCCTCCCAAGTCCCTCGGGATCCCGGAAAACAGCAAGCCCTAGCTCGAGAGATACAGAGCATGCTTCTAAAAGACGCCATTCAAGAGGTCTCCGACTCTTTCCCGGTGTTTTTCAGTCGCCTCTTTCTGGTAGAGAAAGCCTCGGGAGGTTGGAGACCAGTAATAGATCTTTCGACTCTGAACTAGTTCGTGAAGCAGACTCCATTCAAAATGGAGACAGCGGCTTTCGTCACCCAAGCAGTACGCCCAGGAGACTTCATGGCATCTGTAGACTTGAGAAATGCTTATTTCCAAGTGCCAATCCATCGCACATCTCGGAAATTCCTACGCTTCCTGGCTCAGGGTCGAATCTTCGAGTTCAAAGTCCTGTGCTTCGGCCTCTCGACTGCCCCACAGGTCTTTACGAAGATCTTCGAACTCGTATCTTCGTGGGCGCACAAACATGTAATTCGTCTGCTAAGATATCTGGACGATTGGCTACTCCTAGCCTCGTCCAAGGAGCTAGCTCTAGATCATCTGAGAAGACTTCCGTGTCTTTGCAAGGATCTGGGGATCCTTATAAACGCAGAGAAGTCTTGCTTAACTCTGACCCAAGTCTGGAACTATCTGGGTATGTCCATCAACACCCAGGCAGGGAGAGTGTTTCCCTCGGAAGACAGGCTTCGGAGACTGGATCAGTCCATCACCCATCTCTTGTCTCCACTACCACCTTCAGCCAAGTCGTGGCAGTGTCTTCTGGGCCATCTTGCCTCTCTGGAGAAACTAGTTCCAGGCGGGAGATCGAGAATCAGAAGTCTCCAATGGCATCTGAAGACCCATTGGTCTCAAAAGTCAGATTCCCCATTCTTGGCAGTGGAGGTCCCAAGTCAGGTGCTACAAGATCTTCATTGGTGGTCGACCAGAGAGAACACCCAAAAGGGCATTCCCCTCCAAAACCCGAGTCCGAAGTTAAAACTCTTTTCGGACGCGTCGCTACGGGGATGGGGTTCCAAATTAGCATCAGGAGTTTGGTCTCCGGTAGAGAAGTCTCTCCATATAGACCACCTAGTATTATTAGCTGCCTGAAAAGGCCTAAAATTCTTTCTAGAAGATCTACACGGACGAGAGGTGGTTCTGATGAGCGACAACTCCACAGCCGTCTCGTACATCAACAAACAAGGGGGTACTCTGGCAAGAGACCTCTGTCTGTTAGCAGTCCAGATCTGCCAGTGGGCAGAAAGCCACAACATTTCTCTTTCAGCCAGGTTTATTCCGGGCCGGAGAAACATCGTGGTGGATCAGCTGAGCAGGCATCACCAAGTGCTGAGTGGAGAATGGTCTTTGGATCCTCGAGTAGCGAAGACAGTAATAGCTTTGTGGGGTTTACCCACAATAGACCTATTCGCCACCTTTCTGAATGCGAAGCTTCCCCGCTACGGGGCCCCAGTTCCAGACCATCAGGCAGCGATCCAGGACGCCCTCCAACACTCCTGGGACAACCTGGACGCTTATGCCTTCCCTCCCTTTTGCCTGCACAGAAAGGTGATCAACAAAATCATTATCTCTCAGGACTGCAAGATAACACTAATAGCTCCGGCTTGGCCAAGCAGAGAGTGGTATGCAGATCTCCTTTCCCTGCTGGTCCAAGTGCTGAGTTCCTGTCTCCAGAACCCCGTCTGTTGACGCAGCCACACAGTGGTATCCCCCACGGGAGAATCCACTTCCTGAAACTTCACGCCTGGAGGCTGTCCAGTCTCTCCTCAGAAGCAGAGGCTTTTCAGGAAAGGTGGCTGAACACATGTCCAGGCACCTGCGCCAATCTTCCTCAAACCTCTACCAAGCAAAATGGAGAGTGTTTGCAGCTTGGTGTAGAAGGTGAGGCGTGTCTCCACTCGATCCCTCTCTTCCTTTAGTGGCAGACTTCCCAGTTTACCTCAGGGAGGAGAAACTCCTTTCAGTCTCGGCAATTAAGGGCTATCGTTCAGCCTTAAGCCTCATCTGCAGACTGAGAGGAGTTGACCTTTCCACCTCAGAAGATATCACCTTGTTGATTCGAGGTTTTGATCTCCACCACCTTGGGACGTGTCCCTGGTCTTACGCTCCTTAAAGGGGTCTCCATATGAGCCCTTAAATAAGGCATCTGATTTCTTCCTCACCCTTAAGACCGTCTTCCTAGTAGCTCTGGCCTCGGCATAAAGGGTTAGTGAACTTCACGGTCTATCCTACGAAGTCACCCATACTAGAGGATGGGGGAAAGTCTCTCTCAACTTCGTGCCAAGTTTTGTGGCCAAAACCCAGAATCCTTCATCTGCCAATGAGAGGTTTAGAGAATTTCAATTTTCCAGCCTCAATAGGGCAACTCAGGATACTGACCAATTGCTACTGTGCCCGGTCAGGGCGCTAAGGAAATACCTGAAGCGCACCAGACCTTTCAGACCACGCCTCCGTCATCTCTTCCTCAGTACCAAGAAGGTTAAGAAGAGAATCTCTTGCATCACCATCTCTTTCTGGCTCAAAAAAGTTATTGCGAGAGCCATTCACGGAGACCCTGAGGCAGCTCAACCCAAAGCCCATCAAGTTAGGGGAGTAGCTGCCTTGCTGGCATTTAAGAAGAATTTCTCAGTCTCCCAAGTCTTAAGAGCTGGAGTCTGGAAGCGCCAATCTACATTCACCACTCACTATTTATCAGAAGTGACACATAGGTCTCTAAACACCTTTTCTATAAGACCTATTGTGGCAGGTCAGCAGGTGCGGTAACTACCTTTACGCCCTTTCAGGGGACAGTAGCCATTGATCGAGGATTCTGAGTTACACTAGGTTTTAGAAGAACATCCATCTATCTTCTGCTCTTTCTTCTTCCTCCCATCTGGGTAGCCTAGTCTGTGAACAGTTTCGGCTGGACTCAACAATGGAAATAAGGTATGAAACTCATCTGACTCCTATCACAGGGTATAAGTTATACTCGTAGTCACGAGGGTTCCCCTTTTCAAGGTCAGGGGAACTCTTTGTATGAAAGGGTCCTGGTATTACTCCCGACCCTCTTCATGCTGAAACTTTGGTTTCTACATATTTACAAACCTTCAGTCATGCTGGATTTGGGGATCTACAAAGGAAGTTAATGGGAGATTGTTCATTAATAGAGTCTAGTCTGAGGACTATCTTCTCTAGGTATAGAGAACCCTTCGTCCACCCTGACTTCAAGACTAAGTCTTCTATAGTAAAGAATGAGGGTTTGTATTTAGTGTAGGAACAAATGACAAACTTATAACAGAGTTTGTATTTTTCCTAACATACAAACCCGAATTCTTTACTCAAATCTTCCCTCCGTCACTGCCCCCTAATGTAGTCCTAGCTAGAATCCGATTGTAGGTACTCAGTAGCTACCGGCCAGCAGTCCCCCACCCCCAACAGGGGGATAACTACCGGCCCGGTCGTTAACGACCTTGTTGAGGTTTTCTGCCGTATTTTCCAGCTCGTGCTAGAATATCTCCTATAGTAAAGAATTCGGGTTTGTATGTTAGGAAAAATACAAACTGTTATAAGTTTGTCATATTTTTAGTGTTTCGTATTAAACTTGTATGTGATCTTCCAGTAAATGAAGTTGATCATATTTGTTTACAACAGTGATTGACATACTGAGGCTGAGTTTCCTTCATTGTGATTAGTAGTTTTTATTTCCGCTGCAGTAACGGATTTATAGATTTTTGGTTTCAAGTTTAAGATTGTTGTCAATTAAGGGTTTTTATTTGATGGAAAAACTATGTATTGTGTGCTGCAAAATTGCAAGAGTCCACATTGGCCAAAAAGGCCTCACCTTCTTAAAACAACCAACCAAAATATTGTCTGCAATGACTTAGTAGGATAGCTTACTTTAAGTATAATCATTGTTGATAGAGACTTTAAGTACTGTTAAACTAATAAGTTGAAATACCTGGTATGTACTATACTGTACGGTACTTGAAAACGTAAGATGAGAGATTTTATAATAAGAGACTAAAACAAAATGAAGGTTTTGGTATTATAGTATTGCCTTTCTTATGCTGTAACTAGTCATTCTATCTAATTTTATGCTCAAAATGAATTATATTTCCCTTTATTTTGTAGTATGGTACTCATTTGATTTTTTAATTCTAGTAACTCTCAGTTTGATGCCTCAAGAAGTGAACTTCGGCATTGCAGCTTCCAAACTTCGAAAAGGTTTATTGTTGCAATGTATTGTAGCAAGCATTGAGGACAATGGATATGTTATGGAAACGGGTATTTCAAATGTGAAAGTGGCGTTTTTGAACAGAGCAAAAGCTGTAGGTGCAGGTAAGCAGTGAAATTTTTTTCGCATCTATGTTATATTGCTGCATTGTAGTTTACAGTAATCCATTGTTCATTCCCATATGCTGATACAAATGGGTTACAAATGTAGTGTGAATGATATGCAGTTAATATAGCCTATACTAGTAACATGAAAATTGTAGCCCAATCATGCTAATCTAAGTGAATTCGCATTAGATTAAACTTATAGCATCCTCAGAAATGAAACAACACCAGTTAATGCATAATTTATGTGAAATTCTCTCTCTCTCTCTCTCTCTCTCTCTCTCTCTCTCTCTCTCTCTCTCTCTCTCTCTCTCTCATGTCTTCTTTTATATTATACTTTCAGGATGCATTATATTGGATGTTGTGTGACATTTTACCAGTTTAGCTATTGGTTATCTCAGGGTATGGGTATCAAAGTACGGTGTATGCCTTTGCCTGATATGTTTTTCATTTATTTGTACAGGAATTGTGGGTGTTGGGAGTGTAGTATGGTGCATTGTTACCAAGGTGAAGACCAGTGAGGAAGAGACTTCTTTGCATCTAAAGCTGAGTGCGATTCCTAATGAAGTGAAGGAAGCCTGTGTTGATGTTGTAGATACTGACGACTTTTCTTTGCTTCTGCCTGGAACAGCCATCTCTACAACTGTCACTACTGTAAGAAAGTTTAGACCTTTTTTGTAGGTTATAAATTGACATTTCTGAAATTATCACTACTATAAGTGCTTGTTATTTGCAGTCTCATTATTTCAATAATTCTATGCAATATCTGAAAAAATAATGCAATGATATGTATGGTATACTTATGAAAAGGATAACAAATATTTTCTGATTCTGTGAAGTGGTGAAGTTGAGTACTGTGCAGGCTTTCAGATATTACCTGGTCCCAGTGGTCCTCATTGTTTTATGATATTGTTGCTGACTGGATTTTTAATGCACTTAATTTGTGTACAGTATGTATGTTAACTGCAGAATTAATATATATAATTTGGAACTGTTCATCCCCTGCGATACATTGTGTTCTTCATATCTTTTAACTATTCAAGTAAGGTGTATGGATACACATTATTGCATTTCCGGTAATTGGTTCAGAGTGATATTTCAGACCTTAGCTGGTCTTTTAAACCCTAACCTAGCTCCTCAAGTGGTAACTAATACAGTATTTCTAATACACCATTCAGTAAGAGTTCTGGTGGTACACAGTATCTCCCAGGTTCGAGAACTTCTTGTAGAGAGACAAATTCTTTACTTACTTTTGCCTTTCTGTGGTAAAATCATTACACCTGCATTTTTAGCTACTGTTAGATACCTAGAATTTGCAAGACAAAATACTGAGGTGCCAATCTGGATCCTTGTAGCCCTCCCCTCAATAAAGTAAGTGCATCTAAACCTCTACTTATCCCTTATATGCCGAGATGTTATTCTTCTCGTGAAATAAGTACTCTTTACGACTCTTGTTTTTTTGTGGCCGGGCAAGTCTTATGATTTCCTTGGGCCAATTGTTTTCTCTGTATAAAGATTCGCTTAATAAAATGGGACTGAATCTTATTGGAATAGCTGTGCACTTGGTTGCTTACAAGTTCGGCCAATAGCCCATCTCATACTTTTCTCCTATGGGGCTTGAATGAGTCTCTTTATCACTTACTCGTAAGTCTCTGTACGTAGTAAATAGTGTGGTCATTCTGAAAAGTTTCGTAATTTTTATTAAATAGATTATCAAAACGATGGTAAATTATTTAATAAAGCCTAATAAGGTACTTAATGTACATAGTTTTTGCTGAGATATATAAATTATTGCAAATTCAGAGTAAAGCTGGTAATTCAAGTTCCTATTTAATGTTAAAGACTTTATCCTTCTAGATGAATTGTTACCAGTCTAGTCCTGGATTAAGACCTCTTTCCTTCCTTTTCCCCATCAGCAAGGAACTTACAGATTATTATAACAATGATCTTAATGATATTCTTTTGATTCTTTTGGTGTATGTTGTATTAAAATATATACTATATATGATGAGTTTGAAAGTTAATCTATTTAACGGCAACTTTAAGGTGCCAGTAACCTAAAGGAGCTAAATTATTATAAGACTGAAAGTCTGTTGCCATATTTTTCATTTCCTCTCATTAGAAATGGTTGTAAGCTTTTTATGGGAAATTGTGTATACTGGATAAACTATAGACATTACAGGTGTTGTCCTTAATATGCTATATGAGACTTGAATTTCAATTTTTCCTCTGTCCAAAAGTGCAATTTAATTTCTTGGTAAAAGTTAGTTCACAGAAACTCGCCAAGAATTGTATCCAGATTTTATAAAATTAAAGTTCTAGATATCAGATATAAATCATATCTCTTAATTTTTGCATTTTAGTGGCATTTCAATAACCTGTCTCGATGGTGTTCTGTGGACATGATCTTGAAGAATCCTGGCTTTCTTATGAAGATTATTGGGCTTTAGCTCCTATAACAACACTGTAGCCTTAAAATTTTTAGTTGAATTGGTTTATAGATTTTTTTTTAATATTTCAAATACAGGGTTATTGTTAGAAAACCAATATTTAGTACAATTCTTAGAATTGTATCTTCAGATGGTTTCCATTAAATCTAAACAAACTTCTGACACTGGTATATAATTTCAGTATACTGTACTGGTGTCCCATTGTATCTATTTGCACATTATTGTTGTTTCTGGAATAAGTCTACAACTTGTATCTAGGGCCTGCTTTTGTAAAAGCATTTTCTGGTTTAGTGAATGCTTACATATGGAATCTCACATAAGTGTAAAAAGATGTACTATTTGTTAACTTTAGACATTAACCAGGGTATTAGAAAAAGATCAGGTATGAGGACTATAAATTTTGTAAAAGATTTATAACAAGAATATTGTCTTTGTTATACCTTTGACAGTACTTTTTATAATTATAGGTTGATAAAAGATGTATGAAGCTACTCTTGGCTGAATCTGATGGCATTGTGGGTCCACATCATCTCCAGTCATCTTTAGAACAACTTAGCGATTATGACGTCGGTCAAAAGGTCAAGGCACGGGTGATGTATATAACTCCACTTTCTAGAGTAGTTCATCTAACCCTGCAGCAGCTGACCTTCACTGAGAGGTAATGCTTTTGTTTTGCTCATCCAAATATTCTGTTATGCCTATAAAAATTTATAATGGAAATGTTATGTTAGTACTGTACATACAAACCTATGTTTTACATGAGTTTCATCTTGTGACAAAATAAATAGTTTATATTGCTTAGGTAATAGCAAAATATAGTGTGTGTACAGTGATAAACAAGATCTATTGAAACATACGAAATGTGAAATTAATCCAATTAATTAAGGAAATCCAGTTATGTTGTCTTGTATATTTTAAGAAATTAGTTATGATAAAAATCTTTACTGTAGAATAAATATATGATGTCTGTTATACATGGGTGGGAGTCTAGATATAAATTATCTTTATGGAAGTGTCATGACAATGTTTGGTAAGTCTGATGCCTATTAACTTTGCAGTTTTGTGTCAGTTGCTTGAAAGTTATCCTTATTCCATTGTACATTTACGAAAGACCTGCATTAGTACCTTTGTTAGCCAATCTGAAGAAATTTAAAGTGAACTTCTGTAAAAATATCATTCAATCGTAGTTTTATGGCAAACTTTTATAGATGGATTGTATCACTTTAGAAACTAGTGTTAACATCAAACTCTTCAATGAGATCCAATACACTTAGTGTTAAGTTTCCTATGGTTAAAATTTTCATTATGCTGAAGAATATTAAAACATTATGCCAGAAAACAAGTTGCATGCGTTAAGTTTCCGTAGAGATAGAATCTTCAAAATTCTCAGGTCTACTTTTGGTTCTGCTAGAAGTAAAGGACTGTGATTAGATTGCATTCAGTAATGAGTAAATTGGAAATTTCTATGTATGAGATGTGAATTGACAGGTGTAAAAAGTTTGGAAAATTATGAAAGCTTATTGAAAGTGGAATTTAAAGATTGCCATAGATATTTATATGTATATTTGTGATGTAGTTATACTTTATTTGAAAGAAAATTTTGAGTAAGAGACTTTCGGAACAAGAAAATCGAGATAGAAGAATTTTTACCCTTACACTATAGCCATTATTAGTGTTATGGTATAATCCAGTCTTCAAGCCTCTTTCTGTGAACCATTTGGAAATCAATATGCACTATAATCATTTCATTCATACAGTTGAAATATAGAACATTTATACCTGTAAAATTAATTCCTGGTACATTAGTGGAGATGTTGAACACTTTTCCTGTAAAGGCTAGAATAGGAAATCCATGACACCATGATATTGTCTTCCTACCCTAGAGCAAGTATATCAACGTGTAAGGCACAGACTCATTTTATATAAGGAACATCCACAGGTTCAGACTCTATTGAACCCTTTATGGCACTTCTAATGCTAAATACCTCTGCTAACTTACTACATGTCACCCACTGAGAATCATTACTAAGGCTGAATACAATGATTACCTGGGCATTTGTTTATGCCTTGCAACCATCTATTCAACCCAAGAAGTATGTTTCAGTTGTGTCCCATTCCCTTCATGAGTCTAGGGAGGTAGTCTTAGGGACCATACAACACCTTCAAAACCCATTTTCTGGGGTGGTCCCCAAGGACTAGTACCAGAGTGTATAAAGGTGAACTCATGTATTACATGGTCAAGTTACCTATAACCTATTCAGGACCAGTCACACTGGCCTTTCTAATAGGGTAAAGAACTAACTAATTAGGATCTAAGGGAACTTTTTATCTGCCAATAAGTGATTCTTCTTATTTTAAAGGATGAAAGGTTTGTATGCTTGTAGGAACAAAACAAATTTGAAAAGTAATTTCCACTTTTCCTTGCTGTCATTGTACTGTATTGTATGAGAAGAGTTGGAAGACTGAGGCCTACATGGCTTAGGACTATGAAGCATCAAGTAGGAGAGGATGAATTGAGCTGATGATAGAGACGACTGTCGAAATCTATACAAGGCCCTTTGGGTCAATAGGCGTAGGAGGAGTTGATGATGATGATACTGTACAAACTTGAGCACATTAAAGTTAAACTTCCCAACTCAACCACCTTCTTAGTCCTCAGCTGAAGGTCGTAAGTGAGGAATCTTTGACAGGGGGTTGGTGAGGCTACTTGTCCGTGCTCACTACTTGTTGTTAACTACCACATAAACAATTTCAACAGCCGTTCCATATCCACTGAAGATAGTTCCTTATTTTGAAGGACTTGGATTTTATAACTAGGAAAAATACCCATTACTTTTAAAATAATTTTTTTTTCTAATTATAAAAAGTGAAATTTGGACCGAGTTTTCTGAAGCTAACATTTGTGCTTAGCTACAAGCTAACATTATACAATATATTTATTTATATTTCAGATCAAATGAAGATCTGCTGCATGGGTTGAATATAGGAGATAGAACACAAGGCCAGGTAATTGAAGTTCAGAAAAGAGGCGTCTTTTTCAAAATTGGAAGTTATCGGGCATTCTGCTGGAGAAAGCACTTGAGTGATAAGGATTCGTCACTTGAACAGGATGACCTCAATTTTCCCCCTGGATCTGAGCATGAACTTCGTATCACGGCTTACCATTATATGGATGAATTATATGTCGTTTCCCTTCAGAAATCCATATTAGAAGAACAAGTAAGTTTTTGTGTTGTACTATTTTTATCATAACTCTTATACTCCTTAATATTTGTCAGTATTAAATAAAGGCTTTAAGAAATAATAAATATTGTTACAATACATGTTCCTGATGTTATGTTTCAGCACCAGGCATTGATCAGAAGTATGAAAAATAATAGATCATTATAAAGCTAATGTTCTTGAACTTTCTGATATATGGTACCATTAATTTGAAAAATTACCTTAAATGCTAATGGCCTTACATGAAAAGGTCTAAGTAGGTATGAAGGTAGTAGGGCAAAGATATGTAGGAAGACCCAGTACAGTATAACATAGACTTACCATATACTGTACTGTATTTCCACATTTAAGAAAACCCTTAAATCCTAAAATTTATCCCTGAAAATGGGGGGTCGTCTTATACAACCAATAAGAAAATCACACCATGAATTCCAAATGTTTGTTCCAATACAAAGTACTTACCTCAAACTACTTTCTTAGGAGTATCTGGGATCTCCTCCCATCTGACCAGAGTTTTGTGTAGTTTACCCTTAACCCATTTTCTATGAGGGGTAACCTCAGGCGGAGTGATATGCGCCCTGAGGCTAACCCCGGGTCAGAGAGCATGCCTGCTCAGGTCTCAACCTCCAGTAAGTTCTCTGGTCGCGTCGCGATATCATCTCGCCGCTCTCCTAATCCCAGTGTGACTTTGTGTGTCCCCGACCCTTTGTGTCTCACGCGGTACCCACGTGGTCCCATTGTGCTTTCTCTTTGTGCTTTCCCTGTGTGTGCTTGTGTCTCGTAGTGCTTCTCCTACATCATGGAGCATCCTCGCCGTTGTCCTGGGCCTATGGCTGGCTAATCGTGTGGAGCGTTCCTCTCGAAACCCGAAGTTGACCCGCACTCATTGTGTTCCTCGTGCAGGGGCAGCGTGTGTTCCCCTTCCGCCACGTGTCCGGAGTACGAGTCGTGGAATGAGGTGCAGTGGGTGCAGTATAGCACCAAAAAGAAGAAGGCGACGAAGAAGTCGCATAAGAAGCCGAGCGTCCCTTCCTCCCTTGCTTCGCCGGGCGTCTCATCGGTCCGAGCTTCTCTTCCAACCTCCCCTACCCAGAGTAGGGGACGAGGTAAGTCCGTTGCGGGGAAGAGGCCCGCGGCCCTTCCCCAAGAGTCTGACCTTCAAGACAGTGGTGTTGTGGCGTCGTTCCAGGCGAGTGAGGGGCCTGAGGGAGGGGCGGGAGTGTTTTCGGGAGACGGTGGCCTGGTGCCAGTAGGTCACGTCTCCTCAGATGACCCCATGTGGGGGAAAAATGTTACTAATTCTTCTCCAGCCTCTTGGGCGTGTTTTTCAGGCGGTTCAGGAGCCGAGGGCGACGTCGAGAAGGAGCTTTCCCCGCCGTCGGACCCCACTGCGTGGGTTCCCCCTAAGACGCCCTTCAGGTCTCCCTTCAGGTCTCCGATGAGGATGGAGGAAGACTTCGGGACCTGGTCTCCCACGGGAGAGCCTCCTCGCTCCCCCCAGCGCCGTCGGCCGTTTTTCCAGAGGTGTTTTTGCAGGCGTCGTCTTCCACGGAGCGTCGCAGGAATCCTCCTACACCAGCGAGGGAGGCGAGGTCTTCGAAGAGGGCCTATAAGTCGTCGGTCTCCTCAGTGGAGGAGCTTTCCTGTTCTTCGGAGGACAAGGCGCTGAGGAAGCTCAGAAGACTAAGGGAGAAGTCCTGCAAGAAGATGTCTCGCTTCCGCTCGAGGTCGCGCCACGAGAGTCGGCGCCCAGGATCCCCCAAGAGGAAGTGGAAGGAAAGGGCCTCCCCAGACGGTGAGTGGGTGATGGTTCACCGCGACAGGCTGCTGGAGCTAGCTGCGGCGCCGGGCCCTTCAAGTTAGCGTCCGAGGACGAGCTCCCCGGATAGATACTCCTCTGGCAGCAGTGGCACCCTACGGAGGGACTCATCATGGCAGGTTCCAGTCGACAGGCGTAAGACCGCGAAGGTTCCGGCTCCATCCGCCCAGCGGAGAGAGTCGCCCCTTCGGTCTGGCAGCCGAGTCCTGACCTCCAAAGGCCACCTAGCTCGTCACGAGCGCAGCCCTCGGCTTTCCTCGACGGGCAGGCCCGCAGATACGAGAACCTCCGGAAGAGATGATGGACCCAGGACGGCGGTCCCCGTCTCGACGTCGATGCCCGTCCTTCAACGTGATCCCCCGCGAGAGCGTCGGTCCAAGACTCCCCCACGTGCGAGGTCCTCCGTCGGAGTAACCCCGTCACATGTGTCAGAGCGCCCGTCGGAGGATCTCGACGACCATGGAGAGGGGTCGGCAGCGGAGGTATTTGCCTATCGGAGGGTGATAGGCCTCATCAGAAGCCACCACAGACTGGACGTGCCGGACCCTCCTCCGAAGATGCATGGCGTTCCAGCCTCAACAGGATAGTGGACGCCCCGGTCCAGCAGCGACCCTCCTTGGCTCTTCCTTTAGCGAGGGACGTTAAGTTGGGAAGAGCCCACGTGGAGAGGATTGTGGCCAACCACGCCGAGGCGCCCAAGAACCGGAGAGCTTCCAAGCTGCTCCAGGGCCTGAAGTCCCAGAGCAAGTTTTACCTCCCAGAGGGACAGCGAGCGGGCGCCTGTGCACTGGAGCCATCACTCACCGTGTTGGGGCAGGTAGCCTCAGAAGAAAGGGCGTCCACGGCTCCGATCTTCTTCTCTCCTTCGGAGGCGGTCATAATGGAGGAGATCTCGAAGGGCCTAGTCAACGTCTCCTCTTAGCTGGACTGGTGGGCCTCCACCCTGGTGGGCGTACAGTCATCCTACGACCTGACCGTACCGGAAACCCAGGCCTTACTCAAGGAACTTATCAGTTCGGGAGGTAAGGCCCTGAAATTCCTCTCCTACCTCTCCCTGGCCGCCAACTGGGTCCTACGGAGGAGGGACACCGTCTTAAGCAAGCTGACTAGGAGGCTTCTGGACGGAGAGGCCAGGTCTCTGAGGAACCTGACCTTGTGGGACGACACGATCTTTCTCCCGAAGGCAGCGGAGGAGTCGATGGAGAGAGTTCGAAGGCTGAAGGAACCGTACGAGACCAGGCCCCACCTGTTCAGAAGGCTGGCGTACAGAAGGTCCTCCGTCGATGCGCCTCGCCCTCCTCGGCCCGCTCCTAGCCAGCCTAGGAGAGAGAACTCGGCTACAACCTGGTCCCAGTCGTCTCAGCCCTCCCGTAGGGGATCAGCCTCGACCCAAGCCGCCTATAGGCCGTCGTTCGCGGCGTCCAGAAGAGGGTGTTCAAGCCGCTCCTCAAGGAGAAGATAGGGAGGGAGGCCCCCTACTCCTGCCGAAGCCTCAGGTGGGGGGATGCCTCAAACGTTCTTGGCAAGCATGGGAAGAACACGGAGCAGACCCGTGGACCGTGACAGTACTGAAGGAAGGGTACAGGTTGCCCTTCCTAGTGGACCCTCCACCTCTGATGCCAAACCAGCAGGCGGAGTGGCTAGCCCCCAAGGATCCCTTGAAACAGAAAGCTCTGCAGGGAGAGGTCTCAGCAATGTTGGCAAAAGGGGCAATGGAACCTGTCCAGGACCCAGGTCCGGGGTTCTACAGCAGGCTGTTCCTGGTGGAGAAAGCGACAGGAGGATGGAGACCGGTCATAGACCTCTTAGTCCTCAACAAGTTCGTCTGCAAGACCGACTTCAAAATGGACACTCCGAAGTCAGTCTTGGCGTCCTTGAGAGAAGGGGACTTCATAATGTCAGTAGATCTCAAGGATGCTTACTTCCAAATCCCGGTTCATCCCTCCAGGAGGAAGTACCTATGGGTAAAATGGGAGAACCAAATGTTGCAGTTCAAGACCCTCTGCTTCGGGCTGTCCACTGCCCCCCAAGTCTTCACAAGGGTCTTCACAACGGTCTCAGTCTGGGCACACGAACAGGGTATTCGCCTGATTCGTTACCTAGACGACTGGTTGTTACTTTCAGCCTCAGAGGAAGTGCTGAAGGAGCAAAGCGCGATGTTGCGGCGGTTCTGCAACGTTCTGGAGATCACCATCAACCTAAATAAGTCCCAACTGATACCCTCCACCAGGACGACCTACCTCGGAATGGTTCTGGATTCCCGGTTAGTGAAAGCCTTCCCCTCCGCGGACAGGCTGGATAACTTAGGCCAGGTCCTCCGCCCCTTCCTGACGGACCAACCCAGGAGAGTGAAGAACTGGCAGAGACTGATATGCCACCTTGTGTCGTTGGAGAAACTGGTCCCCCAGGGCAGGCTAAAGCTCAGGGAGGTCCAATGGAACCTAAAGGAAAGCTGGAACCAAACTGATTCCCCCCACAGAGTTGTCCCGGTGTTCCAGAAGACGAAACGGGTCCTAGAATGGTGGAGCTGCAGGACGAACACCCTCAAAGGGATGCCCTTTGCAGCCGACCCTCCGGAGATGGTTCTGTTCACGGACGCATCGAAGGAGGGGTGGGGTGCCCATCTCCTAGGGAAGTCAGCAAGAGGGAACTGGACAGCCCTAGAGAAGATCCAGCACATAAACGTACTAGAGATGAGGGCAGTACAAAGAGCTTGCCAGGAGTTCGTACACCTACTCCGGGGAAACACCGTGGCGTTGATGTGCGACAATGCCACGGTGGTAGCTTACATAAAGAAACAGGGAGGCCTAAGGTCGAAGGAGCTGTGCGTCCTCACGTTACAACTTCTGGAATGGGCCGAAGGGGAGCAGATCAGAATCTCAGCAAGGTTCATTCCAGGGAAAAGGAACATCCTCGCTGACGGCCTCAGGAGGATGGGGCAAGTGGTAGGGTCCGAATGGTCTCTGCACCCAGAAGTAGTCAGGACCGTCATTCAGAAATGGGGTTCTCCGGTGATAGACCTCTTCGCAACAAGGCTGAACACGCAGCTCCCCGTGTTCTGTTCTCCTGTACCAGACCCAAAAGCGGCGTTCGAGGACGCCTTCCAACATCCTTGGGACAATCTCGACGTGTACGCTTTTCCCCCCTTCGGGATGCTCAGGCAGGTCCTCAACAGAGTAAGAAGGATGAACAACCTGTGGATGACTTTGGTAGCGCCTTGGTGGCCGGAGAGAGAATGGTTCGTGGACCTAAGGGAGTTAGCACAACAGCCACCCTGGCCCCTTCCGGACACGCCAGACCTTCTCCGGCAACCACAGTTCCAAAGATTCCCCGAGAATCCTCGGTCCCTTCGCCTTCACGCGTGGAGGTTATCGAGCGTCTCCTGAGGAGGGAGGGCTATTTGTCGAGTACAGCAACGAGGATGTCGGGCTACCTGAGACGGTCATCAGCAGCGGTCTACCAGGCTAAGTGGGCCACCTTTACCAAATGGTGCGCCGCTAGGGACATCAGGCCCCTGAAGGCCTCCATCCCGCAGGTAGCGGACTTCCTAGTTTACCTCAGGGACGTGGTCAACATGTCCATCCCAGCCATCAAGGGAGTCCGCGCTGCTCTGGGCCAAGTTTTTCTCCTGAAAGGCATACAGTAGACCTGGGTAACTCCAGACATATCTCAGTGCTCATTAAAAGTTTTGAGCAATCATGCCCCCCGCAAGCTGTGAAGGTGCTACAATGGGACGTGGCAAGGGTCCTGAAAATGTTATCCGAACCCCCGTTCGAACCCCTGAAAGACATCGTGGACAAGGATCTCACTCAAGACAGTTTTCTTGTTGGCGTTAGCGTCAGCTAAACGGGTAGGCGAGATACATGGTCTGTCCTACGAAGTGGCTCACTCTAAAGGTTGGCGAGAAGTCACGTTCAAGTTCGTCCCTTCCTTCGTAGCTAAGACCCAGAATCCTGCCGTGTGGGACCCCAGATTTGAAGGTTTTTCAATTCCGGTAATCCCCCAGTCGGACGACGCTAAGGATTTGCGCCTGTGCCCCGTCAGGGCGGTGAGGAAATACTTGGAAAGGACATCCAAACTCTGGCCCGGGATCAAAAGCCTATTTGTTTCCACAGGCCTCGTGAAGAAGCCAGTCTCGAAGAATACCATCTCCTTCTGGTTGCGGCAGGTCATCATCAGGGCCTACAGTAAGGCAGGAATCCCCCTGCCGGGGAAGCCCAGGCCCCATGACATTAGGGGCCTTAGTACTACATTGGCTTTCGAGAAGAATATGGCAGTGGGCCAGATCCTAAGGGCAGGCACCTGGGCCAGCCAGTCTACCTTCACGGCTCACTATTTGAAGGACTATTCAAGAAAATCCCTGGACGAGTTTTTGATAGGTACCGTGGTTTACGCGCTCCAAACTGTTTAAAGGCATAGCCTCAGTGATAACCGCGGGTAACAAGCACAAGAGACACAGGTTCGTACCTTAAACCCCCTTGCATTTTCTTTCCCTTTTTACGCTTCAAGTGGGCTCTGAGAGGGCCCTGAGCCAGAGACGAGTACCTCGACATGTCCCCTAGGATTTCTTGCTCAGGTGAGTTTCTTAGGCACTAAGATGGGTTTTTGTGTAGTTTCCTCTCGATCGATTTTCTATGGGGTCAACACGACCTAGCCTCCTTTCTAGGTCTTTGGATATTCCTCAGCACGGTCTCAAGAACTTTTTGGGGCCATGCCCACCTCCTAAAGTATAAGTCTCCTAAGAAAGTAGTTCGAGGTAAGTACTTTGTGTTGGAACAAATCACAAATTTTAAGTAATTTGTATTTTTCCTAACAGTACTCACCTCGAACTAATTTCGGGTAATGGCCCCACCCTGCCTTCCCCGAGTGTCCCCTGGAATCCTTAGAGACCTTAGCTATCAAGAACTTACTGGAGGTCGAGACCTGAGCAGGCATGCTCTCTGACCCGGGGTTAGCCTCAGGGCGCATATCACTCCGCCTGAGGTTACCCCTCATAGAAAATGGGTTTAGGGTAAACTACACAAAACTCTGGTCGGATGGGAGGAGATCCCAGATACTCCTAAGAAAGTAGTTCGAGGTAAGTACTGTTAGGAAAAATACGAATTACCCCAAATTTGTGATTTTTAGTTAATAAAGGTAACTAAACCATATTACCTTATATATTATTGGCATAAGTTCATGATATATAGCCTCTATGAGAAAATATTGTATTCCATATCAATAATTAAATCAATTTATATCTATGGGAGTCTAAATGACAAAATGTAAACATTGAGTTATGGTTGCATTCTCAGCAACCTTTATCTTTTTTTTACTTTAACTTTGCAATAATTTTAATGGAAGCGTTAATGACGGTAGTAATAAAATTTAGGTTAGCATATTTATTTTTCCTTAAAAATCCACCATGATGCAAATTGCCCTCACTCTTCAATCTCACCCTATCACATTGAACTTTCTAGTAGCAACACAATTGTTTGATTTCTTGGCTACTTGTAAAACTTTTAATTTGATACTAGCCATGTACTTGCTTGTTTTTATTTGTGGTTCCATAATTGAAGTGGTTACAAGTTGTTAAAAAATTGAATTGACTTAAAACTGAGGTTAGGAAAAATATTTTAGAAATGGAATGCACAATTATTGTTGGCTACTGTTTAGAACAGTCATAAGACATAAAATTATCATACTGTCATTATCAGTATTTTTTATCGTTGACCAAAGACAAACAAAATGGTTTTCTTGTTATTCGGTGTAGGAATTTCTATGGATACAGCAAGTAAAAATGCAAAATACTAAAAATATTTGTTATATTGATATTGTTATTAAGTTTTCTATTTTGTTATTATGTTTTCTATCTATTATTATGACCTTGCAATATTGATATTTTTTAGAAATGAATACAAGTACACTTTTAAGTGTTTTTTATCATCCAAGGTAGGGGTTTGAACTTAATTCCCGTGGACAATGGGGCACCGCTGTATATTTTTCATAGCAAAACAAAAGCTAATAATGTATTTTGATTGGTTGCCTATTTGTGATTTGAAATCATATACAATAGTGGGGCAGCATTGCAATGATGTAGCAAAAATTTCTCAATTGGATGCCAGTTTTCATCAGAGCTACATTGCCTCAAGAGCCTTAAGAGGTCTGCTGTTTAACTTATAAACTTGGCCTCACAGGGCATAATTGGGAAGATGATACTTTATGCTTTTTTCGCAAGGCAAATTTGGAGACTCCAATTTTAGTGTAATTATATGTAAAGGCCAGCTTGCTTTATTATACATACATACATACATACAAATACCAAGGCACTTCCTCCAATTTTGGGGGGTAGCCCACATAAAACAAATGATACAAAAAAGGGGACCTCTCCTCTATACGTTCCTCCCAGCATGACAGGGGACTCAACCGAGTTCGGCTGGTACTGCAAGGGGTGCCACAGCCTACCCTCCCCCGTTATCCACCACAGATGAAGCTTCATAACGCTAAATCCCCTACTGCTGCTACCTCCGCGGTCTTCTAAGTATGTACATACATATACCAAGACACTTCCCCCAATTTTGGGTGGTAGCCGATATCAACCAAATGAAACAGAAAAGGGGGACCTCTCCTCTCTACATTCCTCCCAGCCTGACAAGGGACTCAACCAAGTTCAGCTGGTACTACTAGGGTGTCACAGCCCACCCTCCCCCGTTATCCACCACAGATGAAGCTTCATAACGCCAAATCCCCTACTGCTGCTACCTCCGCGGTCATCTAAGGCACCAGAGGAAGCAGCAGGGCTTACCGGAAGTGCGTCACAAATGCTCGCCATTCATTCCTATTTCTAGCACGCTCTCTTGCCTCTCTCACATATATCCTCCTATCACACTCCTTCCATCCACCCAAACCTTGGCCTTCCTCATGTACTTCTCCCATCAACTCTTGCATTCATCACTTTCTTTAGCAGACAGCCATTTTCCATTGTCTCAACATAGCCAAACCACCTCAACACATTCATATCCACTCTAGCTGCTATCTCATTTCTTACACCCGTTCTCACCCTCACCACTTCGTTCCTAACCCTATCTACTCGAGATACACCAGCCATACTCCTTAGACACTTCATCTCAAACATATTCAATTTCTGTCTCTCCGTCACTTTCATTCCCCACAACTCCGATCCATACATCACAGTTGGTACAATCACTTTCTCATATAGAACTCTCTTTACATTCATGCCCAACCCTCTATTTTTTACTACTCCCTTAACTGACCCCAACACTTTGCACCCTTCATTCACTCTCTGACGTACATCTGCTTCCACTCCACCATTTGCTGCAACAACAGACCCCAAGTACTTAAACTGATCCACCTCCTCAAATAACTCTCCATTCAACATGACATTCAACCTCGCACCACCTTCCCTTCTCGTACATCTCATAACCTTACTCTTACCCACATTAACTCTCAACTTTCTTCTCTCACACACCCTTCCAAATTTTGTCACTAATCGGCCAAACTTCTCTTCCGTGTCTGCAACCAGTACTGTATTATATGCAAACAACAACTGATTTACCTCCCATTCATGGTCATTCTCGTCTACCAGTTTCACTCCTTGCCCAAGCACTGGAGCATTCACCTCTCTCACCACTCCATCAATATACAAGTTAAACAACCACGGCGACATCACACATCCCTGTCTCAACCCCACTCTCACCGGAAACCAATCGCTCACTTCATTTCCTATCCTAACACATGCTTTACTACCTTTGTAGAAAGTTTTCACTGCTTGCAACAACCTTCCACCAATTCCATATAACCTCATCACATTCCACATTGCTTCCCTATCAACTCGATCATACGCTTTCTCCAGATCCAAAAACGCAACATACACCTCCTACCTTTTGCTAAATATTTCTCGCATATCTGCCTAACTGTAAAAATTTGATTCATACAACCCCTACCTCTTCTAAAACCACCCTGTACTCTCTGTTTTATCCTATTAATCAGTACTCTACCATACATTTTTCCAACTATACTCAACAAACTAATACCTCTTGAATTACAACACTCATGCACATCTCCCTTACCCTTATATAGTGGTACAATACATGCACAAATCCAATCTACTGGTACCATTGACAACACAAAACACATATTAAACAATCTCGCCAACCATTCAAGTACAGTCACACCCCTTTCCTTCAACATCTCAGCTCTCACACCACTCATACCAGATGCTTTTCCTACTCTCGTTTCATCTAGTGCTCTCCTCACTTCTTCTCTTGTAATCTCTCTCCTTCTCATCTCCCATCACTGGCACCTCAACACCTGCAACAGCAATTATATCTGCCTCCCTATTATCCTCAACATTCAGTAAACTTTCAAAATATTCCGCCCACCTTTTCCTTGCCTCCTATGCTTTAAATAACATCCCATTTCCATCTTTCACTGTCTCTTCAATTCTTGAGCCAGCCTTCCTTACTCTCTTCACTTCTTTCCAAAACAACTTTTTATTCTCTTCATATGAATGACCCAATCCCTGACCCCACCTCAGGTCAGCTGCCCTCTTTGCCTCACTTACCTTGTGCTTTACTTCCACCTTTTTCTCTCTATATTTTTCATACTTCTCTACACTATTACTCTGCAGCCATTCATCAAAAGCCCTCTTTTTCTCTTCCACTTTTACCTTTACTCCTTCATTCCACCATTCACTGCCCTTCCTCATGCTGCCTCCAACAACCTTCTTGCCACACACATCACTTGCAATCCCAACAAAATTTTCTTTTACTAACTTCCACTCCTCCTCTAAATTAACAGTTTCTCTTACTTTCACTTCGTCATATGCCATTTTCAACCTTTCTTGATATTTACTTTTTACCCCTAGTTTTATTAGCTCTGCAACCCTCACTAGCTCCCTTTCACATCCACCTACTCTATTCCCCCACTCTTTTGCTACAACTAATTTACCTTCCACCAAAAAATGATCAGACGTACCGTTAGCCATACACCTAAAAACGTGCACGTCTTTCAATCTTCCAAACATTCTTTTAGTTATCAACACATAATCCATTAATGCCCTTTCTACTACTCTTCCATTTGCCATTCTTACCCATGTATACTTGTTTTTATCTTTCTTTTTGAAAAAGCTAGAACTTATCACCATCTCTTGATCAACACAGATCTACCCGTCTCTCACCACTCATTTTCACCTGGTATGCCATACTTCCCAATGACACCTTCTACCTCTCCAGCGGCCACTCTAGTATTTAAGTCACCCATGACAGCTACATAATTCCTTCTACACACCTAGTTAATTTCTAAAAAATATTCGCTATTACAAGTGGTCTTGTTTTAAAAGAGCTTCTCATACAGTAATGCCATATCATTGTTATTTATTATTATTATTATTATTATTATTATTATTATTATTATTATTAGCCAAGCTACAACCTTAGTTGGAATAGCAAGATGTTATAAGCCCAAGGGTTCGAACAGGGAAAAATAGCCCAGTGAGGAGAGGAAACGAGGAAATAAATAAACGATATAAGAAGTGATGAAAAATTGAAATGAAATATCAAAAAAGCATTAATAATATAAGAACAGATAATTCATATATAACTATGAAAAGACTTAGTTCTTGATAATATACATACATATACCAAGGCACTTCCCCAATTTGCGGGATAGTCGATATCAAACAAATGAAACAAAAAAGGGACCTCTCCTCTTTACGTTCCTCCCACCCTGACCAGGGACTAAACCGAGTTTGGCTGGTACTGCTAGGGTGTCACAGCCCACCCTCCCCCGTTATCCACCACAGATGAAGCTTCATAACGCTGAATCCCCTACTGTTGCTACCTCCGCGGTCATCTAAGGCACCAGAGGAAGCAGCAGGGCTTACCGGAAGTGCGTCACAAATGCTCGCCATTCATTCCTATTTCTAGCACGCTCTCTTGCCTCTCTCACATATATCCTCCTATCACACTCCTTCCATCCACCCAAACCTTGGCCTTCCTCATGTACTTCTCCCATCAACTCTTGCATTCATCACTTTCTTTAGCAGACAGCCATTTTCCATTGTCTCAACATGGCCAAACCACCTCAACACATTCATATCCACTCTAACTGCTATCTCATTTCTTACACCCGTTCTCACCCTCACCACTTCGTTCCTAACCCTATCTACTCGAGATACACCAGCCATACTCCTTAGACACTTCATCTCAAACATATTCAATTTCTGTCTCTCCGTCACTTTCATTCCCCACAACTCCGATCCATACATCACAGTTGGTACAATCACTTTCTCATATAGAACTCTCTTTACATTCATGCCCAACCCTCTATTTTTTACTACTCCCTTAACTGCCCCCAACACTTTGCAACCTTCATTCACTCTCTGACGTACATCTGCTTCCACTCCACCATTTGCTGCAACAACAGACCCCAAGTACTTAAACTGATCCACCTCCTCAAATAACTCTCCATTCAACATGACATTCAACCTCGCACCACCTTCCCTTCTCGTACATCTCATAACCTTACTCTTACCCACATTAACTCTCAACTTTCTTCTCTCACACACCCTTCCAAATTTTGTCACTAATCGGCCAAACTTCTCTTCCGTGTCTGCAACCAGTACTGTATTATATGCAAACAACAACTGATTTACCTCCCATTCATGGTCATTCTCGTCTACCAGTTTCACTCCTCGCCCAAGCACTGGAGCATTCACCTCTCTCACCACTCCATCAATATACAAGTTAAACAACCACGGCGACATCACACATCCCTGTCTCAACCCCACTCTCACCGGAAACCAATCGCTCACTTCATTTCCTATCCTAACACATGCTTTACTACCTTTGTAGAAAGTTTTCACTGCTTGCAACAACCTTCCACCAATTCCATATAACCTCATCACATTCCACATTGCTTCCCTATCAACTCGATCATACGCTTTCTCCAGATCCAAAAACGCAACATACACCTCCTACCTTTTGCTAAATATTTCTCGCATATCTGCCTAACTGTAAAAATTTGATTCATACAACCCCTACCTCTTCTAAAACCACCCTGTACTCTCTGTTTTATCCTATTAATCAGTACTCTACCATACATTTTTCCAACTATACTCAACAAACTAATACCTCTTGAATTACAACACTCATGCACATCTCCCTTACCCTTATATAGTGGTACAATACATGCACAAATCCAATCTACTGGTACCATTGACAACACAAAACACATATTAAACAATCTCGCCAACCATTCAAGTACAGTCACACCCCTTTCCTTCAACATCTCAGCTCTCACACCACTCATACCAGATGCTTTTCCTACTCTCGTTTCATCTAGTGCTCTCCTCACTTCTTCTCTTGTAATCTCTCTCCTTCTCATCTCCCATCACTGGCACCTCAACACCTGCAACAGCAATTATATCTGCCTCCCTATTATCCTCAACATTCAGTAAACTTTCAAAATATTCCGCCCACCTTTTCCTTGCCTCCTATGCTTTAAACAACATCCCATTTCCATCTTTCACTGTCTCTTCAATTCTTGAGCCAGCCTTCCTTACTCTCTTCACTTCTTTCCAAAACAACTTTTTATTCTCTTCATATGAATGACCCAATCCCTGACCCCACCTCAGGTCAGCTGCCCTCTTTGCCTCACTTACCTTGTGCTTTACTTCCACCTTTTTCTCTCTATATTTTTCATACTTCTCTACACTATTACTCTGCAGCCATTCATCAAAAGCCCTCTTTTTCTCTTCCACTTTTACCTTTACTCCTTCATTCCACCATTCACTGCCCTTCCTCATGCTGCCTCCAACAACCTTCTTGCCACACACATCACTTGCAATCCCAACAAAATTTTCTTTTACTAACTTCCACTCCTCCTCTAAATTAACAGTTTCTCTTACTTTCACTTCGTCATATGCCATTTTCAACCTTTCTTGATATTTACTTTTTACCCCTAGTTTTATTAGCTCTGCAACCCTCACTAGCTCCCTTTTACATCCACCTACTCTATTCCCCCACTCTTTTGCTACAACTAATTTACCTTCCACCAAAAAATGATCAGACGTACCGTTAGCCATACACCTAAAAACGTGCACGTCTTTCAATCTTCCAAACATTCTTTTAGTTATCAACACATAATCCATTAATGCCCTTTCTACTACTCTTCCATTTGCCACTCTTACCCATGTATACTTGTTTTTATCTTTCTTTTTGAAAAAGCTAGAACTTATCACCATCTCTTGATCAACACAGATCTACCCGTCTCTCACCACTCATTTTCACCTGGTATGCCATACTTCCCAATGACACCTTCTACCTCTCCAGCGGCCACTCTAGTATTTAAGTCACCCATGACAGCTACATAATTCCTTCTACACACCTAGTTAATTTCTAAAAAATATTCGCTATTACAAGTGGTCTTGTTTTAAAAGAGCTTCTCATACAGTAATGCCATATCATTGTTATTTATTATTATTATTATTATTATTATTATTATTATTATTAGCCAAGCTACAACCTTAGTTGGAATAGCAAGATGTTATAAGCCCAAGGGTTCGAACAGGGAAAAATAGCCCAGTGAGGAGAGGAAACGAGGAAATAAATAAACGATATAAGAAGTGATGAAAAATTGAAATGAAATATCAAAAAAGCATTAATAATATAAGAACAGATAATTCATATATAACTATGAAAAGACTTAGTTCTTGATAATATACATACATATACCAAGGCACTTCCCCAATTTGCGGGATAGTCGATATCAAACAAATGAAACAAAAAAGGGACCTCTCCTCTTTACGTTCCTCCCACCCTGACCAGGGACTCAACCGAGTTTGGCTGGTACTGCTAGGGTGCCACAGCCCACCCTCCCCCGTTATCCACCACAGATGAAGCTTCATAACGCTGAATCCCCTACTGTTGCTACCTCCGCGGTCATCTAAGGCACTGGAGGAAGCAGCAGGGCCTATTGGAACTGCGTCACAATCGCTCGCCATTCATTCCTATTTCTAGCACGCTCTCTTTCCTCTCACATCTATCCCCCTATCACCCAGAGCTTTCTTTACTCCATCCATCCACCCAAACCTTGTGCTTCCTCTTGTACTTCTCCGATCAACTCTTGCATTCATCACCTTCTTTAGCAGACAGCCATTTTCCATTCTCTCAACATGGCCAACCCACCTCAACACATTCATATCCACTCTAGCTGCTAACTCATTTCTTACACCCGTTCTCACCCTCACTACTTCGTTCCTAACCCTATCTACTCGAGATACATCAGCCATACTCCTTAGACACTTCATCTCAAACACATTCAATTTCTGTCTCTCCGTCACTTTCATTCCCCACAACTCCGATCCATACATCACAGTTGGTATAATCACTTTCTCATGCAGAACTCTCTTTACATTCATGCCCAACCCTCTATTATTTACTACCCCCTTAACTGCCCCCAACACTTTGCATCCTTCATTCACTCTCTGACGTACATCTGCTTCCACTCCATCATTTGCTATATTTTTGTAAAAGCTAGAACTTATCACCATCTCTTGCTCAACACACATATCTACCAGTCTCTTACCACTCATTTTTACCTGGTACGCCATACTTCCCGATGACACCTTCTACCTCTCCAGCGCCCACTTAAGCATTAAGTCACCCATGACAACTACATAATTTCTTCTACCCAGTCCTTCTACACACCTAGTTAATTCATTCTAGAACTCATTCCACTCTTCTTCACTTTTCTCACAACCTGGCCCATACGCACTGACAAAAGCCCAACATTCCCTACCCAACCTAACCCTTACCCACATTAACCTAGATGATATCTCCTTCCATTCCACTACTTTACCTATCATCCATTCACTCAGCAATAAAGCCACACCCTCTCTTGCTCTTCCCCTTTCAACCCCAGACACTATACCAGACATTTCACCAAACATCACTTCACCCTTCCTTTTATCTTTGTCTCACAAGGCCAATATATCCATCCTTCTATTCCTAAACATACTTCCAATCTCACATCTTTTACTCTCTATCATACTACATCCACACACATTCAAACATCCCAAAACTAGAGTGCGGGGAGCAGTCACTCTCCCCCCAGCTCCACCTCTTTGTTGATTTCTCACAGGATTGTATGTATGTATGTATATATGTATGTATGTATGTTTCTTTCTGTTCTTAATTAAACTCTTAGGCTAATACATTTTGGATGTACTCTTTTTTTTCTACAGATTGTAGGGCTGAATGCAGTGAAGGTGGGCCAGGTTTTGCAAGCAACCATTAAAAGTTATCTACCTGATAAAGCAATTGTTAGTGTAGGCAAGAATGTTGATGGTGAAATACCATTTTTACATCTAACAGACATGACTGTGCAAAACCCTGAAAAGAAGTATGCTGTAGGAAGCATTGTCACTGCAAGAGTTCTGGAAGTTGTACCAGATAGTAGGCGGTTAATTTTGACATGTAAAAAACTTTTAATGAATCCACATGAAACCATTTTAACTGAATATGATAAAAAACTTGAAGGAACTATGGCAAAGGGTTTTATTGTTTTTGTAGAGCCAAAAGGGTTACTTGTCAAGTTTTTTGGTGATGTAAAAGGATTTGTACCTAAATCAGAAGCTAGTACAGAGAATGGAGTTGATCTCTTTAAAAAATTCAGTATCGGAAAAGTTGTCAAATGCAAAATTTTAAGGGTCAGTCCAACTGAGAAAAGAATGACCCTCAGCCTCCTATTGTATAAGGAAAATAATGAGAAGATAGACAAGGTGAAGATTGATAAAATGAAGACAGATAAGGTGAAGATTGATAAAGTGAAGAAAGCCGATGTTCAGACAAGTAAAGCTATAAAACCTAAGGAAGATTTAAAATTAGGTACAATTGTAAAGTGTTCCATATCAAAAGTTGAGGAGAACACCATTAAGGTTAGAATAAAACCCGGGAATATCAAAGCAGAAATACCTGTACATCATCTCTCTGATGAAGGAAGCAAATGCAAAATACTCAAGTCAGCCTTATCTACCGGCGATAAGATTCACAATGCTGTTGTGTTTAGTAAGCACAAAAATATCACCCTTTCTACAAAATGCAGTATTTGTGAGTGGATTCGGAAAGTAGAATCCCATGCTTTGGAAACGTTGAAAAAATCTGGTATATACCTAGGTGTTGTATCTGAAATTTTGCCTTCTGGAATTAATGTTTCACTTGCTATTGGTAACAGGGGCCAGACTGTATTTATAGATTCAGATCTTTTGAAGAAAGCAACAACACCCTGGAGCAATGTAGAGGAAGAAACAGGTGTAAATTACACTGTTGGAGAGAGCATTAAGATTCAGTGCCAAGGATTTGATGATGACAGTCAGCCAATCTTTACCATAATGAATATATCTGAAAAGGGAAAGAGATATCGACTTCAGCCTTTGTATAATTATCTCATGTACCAAAAAATCCTTCAGAAAAACAGTCTGAAGAAAGGATTAGTAAGCAAAGAATTTGCAGTAACGGAAGTTGGAAACCGATTCGAAGCAGATGTTGTTCATGTGACTTCCCTTGGTTTACTAATGAAGAATGACGACTACGGTATCTATGGAATAGTGTTGAATGAGCATTTGCAACCTGGTGCTTATTATGAAAAAGGGCTCAGAGTGCCAGTTTGCGTTTTGCATGTACATATGAAGGAAAAGTGTGTTGTTCTTACAGCAAGGCATGATTTGGTTAATCAGTTGTATGTTCATGAGTTCTCTAAAATTAAAGTTGGTGAAAAAGTAAGCAGTGAAGTTTTACTTACTCAGAAAAACTGTACTGTTGTAAGACTGAAGGGTAAACATAAAGGATTAATTGCTTATTTGCCTCCAAAGAAGAATGTAAGGATTGGCCAGAATATTGGTGTAGTTGTGAAATATATTGAAAAGAAACTGGTGCTCTGTGTCACTAAATTGCAGAACCAAATGAGGTACTTTACAGTAATGCCCAAGCTCCCTAAGTTTTATTTAAAAACTAGTGATGTTTGTAAAGAATACAATTGCAAAAAAATTGGTAAGAAAAGTGCTTTGGAAAAGATAAAGAGAATTATGGAAAGTTCTGGAAAGAAACAATGTGGAAAAATGGACGTTAAAATGAAGACACAAAGAAAAGAAGTCAGTGAGGAAGAAAGCAAGACAGAAAATGCACCCTTGGTTAAGAAGGGTAGTAAGAAAAAAAAGACAGGTAGCAAGAAAAAGATCAGTAGTGAGGTCAAGTCTGACAAAGACATTATTTTCACAGAGAATGGGACGTGTGATAAGGGTAGTGGTGATAGTGGGGTGGATGAAAACATGGACATTGATGACACACCCAAGTTTCCATCAAGTAGTAAGCCATGTTTAAAGCTTCACACTGGTTTTATTTGGAATGCACCTGAAAATGAGGAAAATGAAGGTGTTGCTTCAAGTGATAGTGAAGAGGAAGAAAAAGATGAATTGAAGGTAAGTAGCTTTAGATTTTTTATTTGGAGCTATGCAATTGTTCAGGAATTCAAGGCCAATAGAGATAATAATTGCTATCTTTGCTCTTATTGTGTTTTTGAGAAAGTTTTCATCCAAAAGTATTATAGAAAAAATAGCCTAGTAAATTATTTCAGAATTATAGTAAGTGAGGAGACTTAAAAAAGTAAAAATTAAATCCAGTTATTCAAGAGATGAGTCTTTGTTAGTAATTGTACTGTATCTCCTTCAGAAGAAGAAACGAAAAAAACTCACTAGAGCTGAACAGGAACTTCTTGCAAAAGAAGAAGAGAAGAGACTTTTTGAACTAGAATCAGCAAGGTTAGAAAAGGAAAGATTACCCCAGTCAGCCCTAGACTATGAAGAACTTCTTCAGGAGAGCCCCAATTCCTCTGCCATTTGGATTCAGTTTATTAGTTTCCACCTTGAGGTAATGATATTTATGTATTATTAATCCTATCACAGAAATGCATGTTATTTTCCTTACAATGATTTCTTTAAGGGTAATTTAATTCCACACACTCACTAATAATTTAGTACATATTTTATGGTCATTAAAATCCCAAACATATGTCTTTTGTTTACATATGGATCCCTGAGTTCTGGAAGTTAACTGTATCGCTTTTTGTGTCTGAAATAATGCTTACAGCTCACAAGAGGTATCTTCAATTTGTTCCTTTGCATATACAAACCTTTAGTCTTTTGAAATAGGGAGATGTCTTCAGCAGAGGTGGAGCAGCCATTGAATTTGCTAATGAGATATTTAACAACAGGTGGTACTCGCGGGATACTTCACTTTTGTTACAATTATCCCCTTTGTTACCAAGTGTAGATCATGAGCTCCCATTGGCAGGCATTGAAAAGAGAGAAGATTAAGTCTTCCTCAGTTTTATTCTTGGCAAGCTCATGAATTGCTGGAGAGACTGCTCCACTTTAAGTTTGTTGTTTCGCTAAAGCTAATTTGCATATGCTCCTGGCTTAGATCCGGGGACCATGCTTCAAGAGAAGGGAGGACTTTGATCAAATCAGGGAGTTTTTCAGACTTGTGGAGTGTAAGGTGTTCCCTTCACTTGAACATGTGCTTAAAACTCTTTCTTATAGACTTCCTATAATGAGTAACTAAGGAATGTTTGACCTTTCTTAGGTCTTTCGTAAGGCTTCTATGCACTGATGACCCCAGTGCCATTGCCCTATTGGTGACAGTATTTCAGCAGTGATTCCATTGACAGCAACTAGTGGTGTTGCCCTACCCTTTATCTGTGATCGGGGCCCATTAATCCCTTCCAATCTGAGTGTGTGACCAGGGCATGCAGATCCCTCCCACTCTGTGGCTGTGACAGTCTTATGGTTCCAGTGGTCACCTCGACTCCTCTGCTCCACCTTCTCTTTGACTTTGAGGAGGTCCAGAAAGGCCTGTTGTATCTGTGAGGTAGGGCTCATTACAACGCTACTGTTCTTTTGCTGGTTGGGGTTTGACTGGGTTGGGACCAAGGCTGTGGCCCCGTGCTTAGTCTACTGTGATCCCCATGCCAACATGTACACTATCTGGAGAGGTTTGATTCTTTAGTAGCCAGTGGAGCAAAGGTGCATGACCCGTGCACCTACTATTGACCATAAGCACCATCTTAGGGTTGTGATCAGCTTACTCCAGCTAACACTAATGTATCAAGAATATGCGCATACACCAATAACAAAGAATCACTCTCTCTTAGAGGTGCTATACAATACTTATGTATAGCAGAAGAAACAAAAATCTGTTTCCTTACAGAAATGTCTATTAAAGTCTACACAAAAGATGAACTTATACTTTGATTAAATCTATGTTTAATCGTAGGCTGGGCTTAAAACATCTTTTGATTACATCAGCTGATCTGAAATTTTAGTCGACAACATTATAGCATTCCAAAAAATCCTAATTTTTAAGAAGCTAAATGTGCTTTATTAAAGTTTTTTTTTTTTTTTCCTTTACTTTAGGTGCATTTTAATACAGTCAGGCCTCTTTTTACCGAGTTCTCCCTTTGCAATTTCACTTACACAGGATACAGAGAACAGCAATACCTATTAACCCTTTTACCCCCAAAGGACGTACTGATACATTTCACAAAACTCATCCCCTTACCCCCATAGACGTACCGGTACGTCCTTGCAAAAAACTGCTATTTACATTTTTTTTTTTTTTGCATATTTTTGATAATTTTTTGAGAAACTTCAGGCATTTTCCAAGAGAATGAGACCAATCTGACCTCTCTATGATGAAAATTAAGGCTGTTAGAGCAATTTAAAAAAAAAAATATACTGCAAAATGTGCTTGAAAAAAATTAACCCCTGGGGGTTAAGGGTTGGAAAGTAACGAATAGCCTGGGGGTAAAAGGGTTAAATAAAAAATCACATATTTACGATAAAAATTCTCTCGGCATGTTGATTTCCAATAGCCTGTGCTCCTTTACACTGGGCATGCTTCGTGCTACTTAACACTTTCTCCACCCGGCTCGTTTCAGCTTTTGCTGTACACTAAATCCATCTACTGTGGTAAAAAATTACAGCTATATTTGAAATCAATTGGATTTTGATTAAACTGGTGTTTCACTTAACTATATCCAATGATATAATGCTTGTAATATTCCCATTTTATTTAATATTGTATTTGTAAATAAAAACAGCAAATTAAAATTTTTTCTATGGTATACGTTTACACTTTCCAAATTAGCTGATTAACCCTATGTAGTCTGCCGTTGCTAACCTCAAATTTTTAATCAAATAATTTCCTTATTATTAAGGTATGGTACATACATACATACATACATATACCAAGGCACTTCCCCCAATTTTTGGGGGTAGCCGACATCAAACAAATGAAACAGAAAAGGGGGACCTCTCCTCTCTACATTCCTCCCAGCCTAACAAGGGACTCAACCGAGTTTGGCTGGTACTGCTAGGGGTGCCACAGCCCACCCTCCCCCATTATCCACCACAGATGAAGCTTCATAACACTGAATCCCCTACTGCTGCTACCTCCGCGGTCATGCAAGGCATCGGAGGAAGCAGCAGGGCCTACCGTAACTGTGTCACAATCGCTTGCCATTCATTCTTATTTCTAGCACTCTCTCTTATCTATCCTCCTATCACCCAGAGCTTCCTTCACTCCATCCATCCACCCAAACCTTGGCCTTCCTCTTGTACTTCTCCCATCAACTCTTGCATTCATCACCTTCTTTAGCAGACAGCCATTTTCCATTCTCTCAACATTGCCAAACCACCTCAACACATTCATATCCACTCTAGCTGCTAACTCATTTCTTACACCCGTTCTCACCCTCACTACTTCATTCCTAACCCTATCTACTTGAGATACACCATCCATACTCCTTAGACATTTCATCTCAAACACATTCAATTTCTGTCTCTCCATCCCTTTCATGCCCCACAACTCCGATCCATATATCACAGTTGGTACAATCACTTTCTCATACAGAACTCTCTTTACATTCATGCCCAACCCTCTATTTTTTACTACTCCTTTAACTGCCCCCAACACTTTGCATCCTTCATTCACTCTCTGACGTACATCTGCTTCAACTCCACCATTTGCTGCAACAACAGACCCCAAGTATTTAAACTGATCCACCTCCTCAAGTAACTCTCCATTCAACATGACATTCAACCTCGCACCACCTTCCCTTCTCGTACATCTCATAACCTTACTCTTACCCACATTAACTCTCAACTTCCTTCTCTCACACACCCTTCCAAATTCTGTCACTAATCGGCCAAGCTTCTCTTCCGCGTCTGCAACCAGTACAGTATCATCCGCAAACAACTGATTTACCTCCCATTCATGGTCATTCTCGTCTACCAGTTTCAATCTTCGTCCAAGCACTCGAGCATTCACCTCTCTCACCACTCCATCAACGCACAAGTTAAACAACCAAGGCGACAACACACATCCCTGTCTCAGCCCCACTCTCACTGGAAAGCAATCGCTCACTTCATTTTCTATCCTAACGCATGCTCTACTACCTTTTTAGAAACTTTTCACTGCTTGCAAAAACCTTCCACCAACTCCATATAACCTCATCACATTCCATATTGCTTCCTTATTAACTATCATACGCTTTCTCCAGATCCATAAACACAGCATACACCTCCTTACCTTTTGCTAAATATTTCTCGCATATCTGCCTAACTGTAAAAATCTGATTCATACAACCCCTACCTCTTCTAAAACCACCCTGTACTTCTAAGATTGCATTCTCTGTTTTATCCTTAATCCTATTAATCAGTACTCTTCCATACACTTTTCCCACCACACTCAACTAACTAATACCCCTTGAATTACAGCACTCATCACATCTCCCTTACCCTTATATAGTGGTACAATACACGCACAAACCCAATCTACTGGTACCATTGACAACACAAAACGCACATTAAACAATCTCATCAACCATTCAAGTATAGTCACACCCCCTTCTTTTAACATCTCAGCTCTCACACCATCCATACCAGATGCTTTTCCTACTCTCGTTTCATCTAGTGCTCTCCTCACTTCCTCTCTTGTAATCTCTCTCTCCTTCTCATCTCTCATCACCGGCACCTGAACACCTGCAACAGCAATTATATCTGCCTCCCTATTATCCTCAACATTCAGTAAACTTTCAAAATATTCTGCCCACCTTTCCCTTGCCTCCTCTCCTTTTAACAACCTTCCATTTCTATCTTTCATTGTCTCTTCAATTCTTGAACCAGTCTTCCTTACTCTCTTCACATCTTTCCAAAACTTCTTATTCTCTTCATATGAATGACCCAATCCCTGACCCCACCTCAGGTCAGCTGCCCTCTTTGCCTCACTTACCTTGCGCTTTACTTCCACATTTTTCTATCTATATCTTTCATACTTCTCTACACTATTACTCTGCAGCCATTCTTCAAAAGCCCTCTTTTTCTCTTCCACTTTTACCTTCACTCCTTCATTCCACCATTTACTGCCCTTCTTCATGCTTGCCTCCAACAAACTTCTTGCCACACACATCACTTGCAATCCCAACAAAATTTTCTTTAACTAACTTCCACTCCTCTAAATTAAGTTTCTCTTACTTTCACCTCGTCATATGCCATTTTCAACCTTTCTTGATATTTACATTTTACCCCCGGTTTTATTAGCTCTTCAACCCTCACTAGCTCCCTTTTACATCCACCTACTCTATTCCCCCACTCTTGCTACAACTAATTTTCCTTCCACTAAAAAATGATCAGACATACTGTTAGCCACACCCCTAAACACGTGCATGTCTTTCAATCTTCCAAACATTCTTTTAGTTATCAACACATGATCCATTAATGCCCTTTCTATCACTCTTCCATTTGCCACTCTTACCCATGTATACTTGTTTTTATCTTTCTTTTTGAAAAAGCTGGAACTTATCACCATCTCTTGCTCAACACACATATCTACCAGTCTCTCACCACGCTCATTTTCACCTGGTACGCCATACTTCCCAATGACACCTTCTACCTCTCCAGCGGCCACTCTAGCATTTAAGTCACCCATGACAACTACATAATTCCTTCTACCCAGTTCTTCTACACACCTAGTTAAATAATTCCAGGACTCATTCCGCTCTTCTTCACTTTTCTCACAACCTGGCCCATACGCACTGACAAAAGCCCAACATTTCCTACCCAACCTAACCCTTACCCCCATTAACCTAGATGATATCTCCTTCCATTCCACTACTTTATCTGTCATCCATTCACTCGGCAATAAAGCCACACCTTCTCTTGCTCTTTCCCTTTCAATCCCAGACATTTCACTGAACATCACTTCACCTTTCCCTTTTATCTTTGTCTCACACAAAGCCAATATATCCATCCTTCTATTCCTAAACATACTTCCAATCTCACATCTTTTACTCTCTATTGTACTACATCCACGCACATTCAAACACCCCAAAACTAGAGTGCGTGGAACAGTCACTTTCCCCCCAGCTCCACCTCTTTGATGTCACAGGATTATAATAAAGGAGAGGGGGTTCCCAGCCCCCTCGTCCTGTCCCTTTTAGATATGGTACCTATGGATATTTCATATTTAGCCACCCGTTGAGATACTACTGCCAGAGGGTTATGGGGTCTTTCGAGTGGCCAGACAGTACTACATTGGATCCTTCTCTCTTGTTACGGTTCATTTTCCCTTTGCTCACACATACACAGCGAATAGTCTGGCCTATTCTTTACTTATTCTCCTCTGTCCTCATACACCTGACAACACTGAGATTACCAAACACTTCTTCACCCAAGGGGTTACTGCACTGTAATTGTTTTGTGGCCACTTTCCTCTGGGTAAGGTAGAAGAGACACTAGCTATGGTCAGCAGCTCTTCCAGGAGAAGGACACTCCATAATCAAATAATTGTTCTCTAGTCTTGGGTAGTGCCATAGCCTCTGTACCATGGTCTTCCACTGTCTTAGCTTAGAGTTCTCTTGCTTGAGGGTACACTCGGGCACGCTATTCTGTCTTGTTTCTCATCCTCTTGTTTTGTTAAAGTTTTTATAGTTTATAAAGGATATTTATTTTAATGCTACTCTTAAAATATATTTTCTTTTTTTCCTTTCCTCACTGGGCTATTTTCCCTGTTGGAGCCCCTGGGCTTATAGCATCCTGCTTTTCCAACTATGGTTGTAGCTTAGCAAGTAATAATAATAATAATAATGACTCCTCTTACTAGAAAGGACAGTCACACCCTTAGAAGGTGTTGCTGCTTTGATGGCCTCCTTCTGCGTAAGGATGGTGTGTTGCAATTTAATAAAATTTACCAAGTTGCAACGCAAAAAAGACATAGTATATCGCACAGGTACAAAATTAACCGCTTGGTCTGCGAACACACACAATTTATCTTAACTGAAAGGAACCCTCTGTTTTTTGCCTAACAACATAAAGGTCTTCTGCCCTCGTATGCTTTACAAGCAATGGAGATATTAAGGGTATAAACCGGTCTAACCTAATCGACTCATACATTAAGAAGCATAGTTATCTTGTTGCTGGATATTTTTCAAGAAGTGTTCCTTGAACTATTACTATACACCGGAATTCAAACTATGGAATGAAATATTGCATTTATCCTTGATTCATAAATTACACTAAAGTCAATGTATACTTGAGCTCTAGATGTGGCTTTTATATTTTAAAAATTAGGAAGTAAAATAATAAAAGTAATGTCATTAAAATGTTTTATGAATTTAAATTGTGAAAGTTAAACTTATTTTTTATTTATAAGAGTACCTTTTCAAAGCTACTTATTTTCTGTAAAATTGTGAATATTGTCAACATGCCCAGAAATTGCACTTGTCCTTGTACTCTTAGTAGAATTTTTTTTTATGTATATATTAACTTTATTTACAGAATGCTGAAGTAGATCGAGCCAGGTCTGTTGCCCAGCGAGCTCTTCAGGTAATCAATGTCCAGGAATTTGAAGAGCGCATTAATATTTGGACTGTGATTCTAAGGTTGGAAGTTCTATATGGCACTGATGAATCCCTCAGTAATGTGTTTGGTGAAGCCTTGGCTACAAATGATCCACTTAAAATCTACATAGCTATGGCAATGGTGTATGCAGAAAGCAATAAAATCAAGGTAGGCAAGTTCATGAGAAGATTGCCATGTGAATTTTCATTTTTACATTTGACTTTTCCATATAAAATTTTGTTTTAGAAAATCCCTTTCTGGGTGATTCAAGGTTAAGGGAGTGAATTTAAAGTAAGGGTTTAACTGATAACAATGGTTATTATTGATAATGATATTATCAGGTAGCTGCAACATTACAAAGAAAAATTAATAATGAAATCTCTCACAGTATTTCTATACTCACCTGATATTCATACAGAATTGCTGCTTCTCCAGATGCTCAGTTTAATTGACATTTATGGGTTAAACTTTTGTAAAGGAAGGAACATTGTAGCTGTAAGTGATAACTGTTGCGGCAGTCTTTCTTCAGTTTTGAAGTCAAAATGATCCCTATCCTGTTGACACCTTGAGGCAGTGGGAGGAGGGTTGACATGTGTATGGACATTGGGCGAGTATAGATATAGGGGATTTTATTAAACTATGGTTTATTTCTATAAATCTCCCCTGATGTTCATATTGCTGACTCCCACACACTGCTGGGAGTAGGGTGTCAGTGAAGTAAAATGCTAGGATAAGTTTATTAAAAGCAATATACTGTGATTAATATCTAGATTTCTTTTTATCAATCCATCTTAATATATGGTTTGAAATAAGGGACTAAACTATTTAAAATACAAGTGTGTGTAGCTTGTCTTTAAATGATAAATTTTGATCTAAAGGATACTTTTAATTGATACCAAATCAATTGTAAAATGAAAACCCCATATACTTATTGATAAGAAAGTTAAAATCAAGTGAACTCGAAGTTAATTAGACAAAGGCTCTATAGTCGCTGGTTCCTAGAAGTTACCAATCTCATGAGCCAACTATTATTCTTTAAGGTAACTTGAGTTGAAAGTTGAATATGTTACTGTATTAATATTAGTTTTTTATTAATCTTACTACACATTTCAGCTTTTTTATACTATTATAAATAAAACTTGATTGATGATTGCAGGAAGCTGAAGATATCTACTTCAAAGCAACCAAAAAGTTTAGCCAAACATTTGATATTTGGATAAAAGCTGGAATATTTTTCTTCAAAAACAATATGTTGGAAGAAGGACGAAAATATATGGACCGTGCATTACTTTCCCTTGATAAAAGTCATCGTAAGTATTGTAAATATTATTTCCATAGATTTTGGCCAGTGTAATTATTATTGCCTTTTTTTTTTGTTATAGTAAACAGTAATGTATAAATAATACTAAATAAAATCAGAATCACTACAACTCGGAAAAATTGTGGTCAATGGTTGTTTTGATTGTGTTTTTCTTTGTCTGTAAATTTTTTTTCTATAAATCTACAAGTAACCAAACTAATAATAAGAAAGCTGGATGAAGTCTTATATTTTTTTTTATAATGATCATATTCACTAAATGATTAGTGTTGTTGTTTTTCAGATGTGAATTTGATAAACCGGTTTGCTCAGCTTGAATTCCAGTTTGGAGAGTTTGAGAGGGCAAGAACTATGTTTGAGAGCTTACTGAGTAATTATCCAAAGCGTATGGATATGTGGATTGTCTATGTTGATTTGCTGACCAAAAGGGGAGATATAGAAGGAGCAAGGTAAAACTTTCTCATTATTTTTTCTGTATATTGGGGCAGTTGCATTAAAAAAAATACAGTACTGTAATCCTCAAGTTATTCAACTAATTCACCAAAGCAAGTTTTAACTATATGCAAAATGACAGCTGAATTCAAAAGCTAGTTGAAGATTTTAATTTTTATTACACTACAGTGTTTATAACCTTGAAAAAATCAAATAACTGGTCGTTCTATCGTCAGACCACCTCTTCAATATTTGCTATGCTTCCAGAAAGCTAAAATCACTAGCATATTGCCAAATTCCATCATCTCTTCTTTGTATCCAAGGTTTTTATGTAGCAATGGTACTTCATATATTTCTAATGTGTAAAGCAATAGTTGGCATTGCATATTTTTCTTTGACATTATCAAAATTGATGCCATTATAGGAATACAGTTTTGACAGTAAGTCATTTATTTAAAGGTAACAGTTTTGTTATATGTACATGATACTTAGCTTGCTACTTTACATTTATAATAGATTGACAATATCTTAGTGGTGTTCGTCAAAAATTTAATTTAAGCCTCTCCAAACAAACGGTTAGTTTTCAGGATAACAGGAAAATTGCATTTACCTATTTACCTATTTCTATGCATTATTTAGTGTCAACACGTGTTCTGGTTTTACGTGCTGCTTTATCGGGACTATATTAGTTGAACAATGGAATCATACTTTCATATAGAGGCTATGGTGGTGAAAATTTTAGGTAAAAAAATATTTAGATTCTCTTAAATTGATTAACAAATATGGATTTAAATGAAAATTAATTTTTAAAAATTAATTTTGAAATACATAAATAGATTAATTTTGAAATTATAAATTTTTTTTGAGTTTCCAAATATTTTTGTATCCCAGATCTTCTAAATCTAATAAGAGTTCTGAGAGAACACCTTGGTACAACCTCTTATGTCAACCACATGCGAAGTATCACAGTGCAATGGGCTGGGTCTCTCCCCAGTTGGAGGTTATCAAGCATCTCTGAAAGAAAGGTTTTTTTTTTAGCGATCAACTGTGAAATAACTCTGGATACCTCTTGAAGTCTTTGTTGTTAAAACTTTGGAGATTATACTTTTTTTACTCCTTTCAAAGTGATGAAAGGATTTGTAAAGATCTTGTGCTCCATCTGCAAGAAAGCAAGAGACTCGGCTGAGAGATTGGTAAGGAGGGTGAGGTGGACCAGCTCCCTTACCAAGTAGAGGGGTTTGGATATCAGGTTGATCTTGACCTTGAAGAGGAGGCAGCCTTATTCCTGTGGCACTCGGAAGGGACTTTGATCTCTCCTAGGAAGCATCCTTTAGGTGTTTCCCTGAGGTTTAGCCCTCTTGCTAGTAGGGGTCTGGCTCAAGTTACATCTAGGCAGACTACAGTTCCTAAGGTGGCTTTATCTCATGTCCTGCTCACTCCACATTCCAGCCTGAGGAGCTAGTGTTTCGTGTCAGACTCATATCCTATGAGTTCGGTAATTGGAGAGGAGTCGCTAGGAATGGGTTCTGATGTAGAGCAGATTCTGGGTACATACTAGGAACCAAGCACAAGAAGCGATTTTGGCCTGGCATGATTATAGTTTCATTTTAGATAGTCCCTTCAATGATGGTAAATTTATGGACTTTAATACATTCCCTCTCTTGCACTGGTACATTTATGGAACCATCTCCTGATGCTTCTTCCCAACTCATATCTAAGGAAGTATTACTAATGATGCATAAGACAGCTCTTAGCACTGGCAGAGGCAATTTCAGTGCAATAGTTAACCCCTTGAGTGAAGAAGAATATTTTGGTTATTTTAGTGTAGTCAGATAATTGTGTATATGTATGGAAAAGAAAAATTATCCGTAACCAGAGAGGGATCCAATGTAGTACTAGATTATGTCAATGGAATGATTTGAAAAGCATGTGCTTCAAGAATTTTAGCTGTGTAAAATAGCAGGTAAGCATTTAAATAATACTTTCTGATTAAAAAAGTTTGACTCAATTGTTATTACACTTGTCTAAATAATTTTTATATTCTTTTCAGGCAAGTGTTGGAACGCATGACCAGCTTAAAATTAAAACTAAGGCAGATGCGTTCAGTTTTCAAGAAATTTTTGGAATTTGAAAAAGTTCATGGTACTGCTCAGAGCGTTGAATCTGTTAAAACAAGAGTTCAAGATTATGTTGCTGCAACTCTCAAAGAATAGTTTTATTTAGCTAGGACTTCATCCATGTACACTATATTGAGTAAATAAAGATATAAATAGTATATGGTTTTAATTTTAGGAAAACTTCCAGTACAGTGTCACAAGAGTTGATAAAACTTTTAAAATAATAACAAGTAGCAAAGCCAGGGAGTAATGAAGTTTTCACTTCTAAAAGGCCTAAATGTTGATTAAATTTAATACGTTTTTATATCAATGTTAATAACTAATTTGGCAAAGTAGGTCTGATTTAACTAAGCAATCAAAAATCTCTTAAATATTAATAGACCGCTACATGACAAATTCATATTCAATATGGCTCCCGTCAATGAGAAACTTGAGAAATACTGTATCTGAAAGTAATTCTCCGTGGCATTACTAAAATAAAATGAAACTAATAGTAATCAATAAATATAATAAACTCTTCAAATTATGTGCTAATCCATAAGACAAAGTTTGCCCAATAAATGATAAAAAGAAAAAAACAACATTATCCTACAGATGACAGATATGTAATGTTTACAATAATGCATGAAGTTTCTTACAGATAACCCCATTACAAAACAAAAATAGACTACTAATTTAAGCTACTATGTATGCCATGTCCAAAAAAATCATTAAAACAATTATACAACTAAAGATACTACAGTACTTGAGATCCTTATATAAATTTCCAAATTACCATGGAAATGGATTAAATAAAAGGGAATTTGAAAATAAAAGCAATTGAATGCCAAGTCACTGGTTTATCAATGTGCCGACATCAGTTATAACTTCATCTAAGCTAGCTGATAACGTTGTAAGAGATGAGACAGCATTCTTTAATGATCCTGAAAACCTATAAGGAAAATATATTGTAAATAATAATGAGCAAATAGAGCACATCACATCTGAAATACCAAGTAAAATATTAATCAAAAGACTATAGCCAAAGCAGAAAAAAAGATAGGCAGAAATTATTCAAGATGAGAATAGACATCCTCTTCCTCAGTAAAGACTGAAGAAGAGGATGTCAAGAAACTAAAAGCTAAAAAACTTTTCCCCACTTAATAACCAATGAAAATGAGAGAAGAACTGAAAACATTCATCCAGAGCGAGCAATAGTAAATACCAGTGTTTAAAATGGAGAATGCTATATAAAGGAAAGTAAATAAGGATGCAGGAAAATCAAAGATGACAATTGAAATTATTAAAGAATTGGGAAATCTAGGCAAAGATTAGGTACATACACTATTATAAAAGATTTGGAATGCAAAGGAATTGCCCCAAAAAGGAGACGTTAAACTGGGAACTACAAAGGAATAAGCTTTTGGAACATGTACTCAAGATATTTGAAAAAAATAATACAGGTTTGAGAGAATTGATAAATAAACGAGCAGTAGCTTGAATTTATGAAAGAAAGAGCACAGTGGATGATATCTTTATTGTAAGAAAAATCCAGCAGAAGTATCTAGAAGAAAACAAGGAAGTCTACTTGAGTTTTGTGGATCTTAAAAATGGATTTTGAGCGACGCGAAAAATCTATTTTTGGGTGAGATAGCCATGTCGTCCTGATGGAAGGTTCCCATAGGTAGCTTTCTAAGGGATATTTGGCTACAGTGATATTCCCAGAGAATTTACCTTTAGGTCTCCAGAATTCTAACTCCTGGCGCGAATATCAGGGGACGTATATCTTGATACGACACATGGCAATCTTCACCCCCAATAGCGTTTTCGTTTCGAGGGGGAAGAGTGGCAAAAATAGAAGGGGAGCCGTTATCAAGGTTACCGTTCCTCCCGTACTACTACGAGTATCTAGATGGCGCTGTATCCAACATGGCGCTTATTCCTTGTAGCATTGAGCATGTGGCTACAGATATAGTAATTTCGGGAGGGATCCTGCCAAGGCCTTTTCTATAGAAAAGGAGGGCGGGTCCATCAGGACGACATGGCTATCTCACCCAAAAATAGATTTTTCGCTTCGCTTAAAATCCGTTTTTTGGGCTCAAGCCATGTTGTCCTGATGGAAGTTTACCAAAGAATTACTAGAAAGTAGTGGATTTTCATAAGTGCCTTAACCTTGGGATAATTTTTCTATGATCATCCGGACCATTGAGACAAATGACGTTACCATTATCCGTCATTACCACTAATCATGGACAATGTTAGTGCTTCCTGGCCCCTGCAAGGAAGAGTCATACTAGACAGTAGAAAAGGGGTCTCAAGGTTTGCATATATTGTATGAACAAACATAAGTATCAACTAGATATACAAAAGTCTCACGGTTTGTATATGTTGTGATATACAGTATACAAAAGTCTCATGGTTTGTATATGTTGTCGGAACGACTAAGTATCAACTATATCCATTGTTTGTAAGCATACAATCATATTAGGTTTCCTTAGTTAAATAAGTAAGAGAACTCTGGCATATTTATTGAGCTAATTGCAGGGCGAAATAAGACGCAATTACACTCTAATGGACATTTATTTAGAACAAATGACCAAATGAAATAACGAGTGTAACGTGTTAAGGGAATTATACGTACAATGTATACAGAAAATATTTTTCTCCCTGAAAGGGAAGAAATGATGAGTGCCACTCTAAATTTGAAAATTTTTGATAAAATTTTCTAATATAATTTTCTGTAAATGTATACTATCAACACTGTGTACTATGTACACATGGCACAAGTGTTATCTGTATAATTCCACACCTGAGATTTTGAACAGTTAGTGTCACCATGGTGACACTCACTTAAAAGGTATTGCATTGGAAGTGTCAACACCTTTTCACCCTAATTGATAGTCCCAATCAATTAACTGTTCATCGCAGCACTAGACGACAGGTTTTAATACACTACCTGCCGCCACCACATAATGCTTCAGTTCGTGGACTTGCTTTGCGTAGTGTTTGTAGAACACTCTGGATGACTTCCATCCAGTATATGAGCGAAGACGCTCAAAGTCCATATACTGAAAAAAGTTCAGCGATGAAGCAATTTTCTCGGGTCATGACCTGCGGGTGTACTGTCAGGATCCGCTCTGCGAATGAAGTAGGTGAGCTTCGCCCTCAGTTGTTTTAGGGATAAGTTTGATCCTGAAGTTTCTCCTTTGAAGAGCTGTCCTCCCCTGAAGTCTGAAGTTCTACGAAGATAGACCTTTAGACACTCTACTGGACACAGAGAGACATCTTCCTTCAGAAGGCAGATTCTCTAGGGACCCCATCTCTTGGTGGGTAGCTCGTTCTTGGCGAGAAAGGTTGAATCAGGAAAGAGATTCAGTTCTCCCACTTCTGTGAACTGAATGTGGCCCTCATTTCTTGATAGGGCTACTATTTTACTAACTCTAGCCCCTGAGGCTATAGCAAACAGGAAAATAATCTTCTGGGTTAGATCCTTGAGAGAACAATCTTCATTGTTCACAGATGAAGCATAATGTAGGACCTTGTCCAAGGACCATGAAATGGGCTTCGGAGGAGCTGCAGGCCTAAGTCTAGCCCATGCCTTCGGGATCTTGTTAAAGATTTTGTTCGTCAGGTCCACTTGAAAGGCGTATAGAAGAGGTCTACTCAGGGCTGACTTGCACGTAGTTATCGTGCTAGCTGCCAGACCTTGTTCATGAAGCTGGATAAAGAAGGACAGACAGAAGTCTATTGAAATTTCTTTTGGTCCTTTTGCTTTAACAAAAACAACCCACTTTTTCCAAGACGATTCATATTGTCCTCTAGTTGACTTAGACTTGTATTCTTCTAAGAAGTCTATACTGCGTTTTGAGATCCAAAATCTTTTCTTAACCGCTAAGGCGAGAAAATCATGAGATGAAGGTTTTGGGTTCTCTGTGATGAAGCGAAGACAGTCGACTTCTGAACCCGTTGAGATAGTGCTGGGTTCGGTAAAAGGGCCGGCCTCAGTCTCAGTTCCATCACTAGAGGGAACCAGTTGCTCTTGAGCCACTTGGGGGCCACTAGAGCTGCCGTTCCCTGAAAGGATCTCAGCTTGTTGAGGACCTTCAGCAGGAGAAAGGATGGAAGGAACAGGAAAATCCGGGTCCATTCGTTCCAACCTAGGGACATGGCATCCATTGTCTCCTCTAGAGGGTCCTCGTATGGGGCTACATATCGAGGTAGTTTCTTGATGTCGCTCGTCGCGAAGAGGTCGATCTGCAGTTCCGGGACTTGTTCTAAGATGGAGGAGAATGAGTCTGCGTCTGGGGACCATTCTGACTCTATCGGCTTGAGCCTGGATAGAGCGTCCGCTGTCACATTGCGGAACCTTTGTAAGTGAACTGCTGATAGGAGCCATCTCTCTAGACAAAGGATGGCTAATATCACATGCTTGATATGGGACGATCTCGAGCCTTGTCGGTTCAGACATCACACTATCACTTCGCTGTCCAAGATCAGCCTGATGTGGTCTGATCTGCGAGGGGAGAGTTTTCCCAACGTCAAGAGGACTGCCATGGCTTCCAAAATGTTGATGAGAAAGGCCTTGAACAGAGATGACCAAGTCCCTTTGACTTCCCTTTGATGGGAGTGAACTCCCCATTTTTCCGTCGAGGCATCCATGTGGATAGTCATCGACGGCAGAGGTGGTTGCAAGGGCATGGTCCTCATTAGGCTCTTGGCCTTCGACCACGGGTTGAGAAGTGATCGTAGTAAGGCCGCTATCGGTCATTTTAGATCTCTTCAAGCGTTTGATGCATATCTTCTCCAGACTCCTGACGCATCTTTCAGCTGTGCTCTTAGCGCTGGGTCTGTTACTGCTGCGAACTAGAGAGAGCCCACTACTCTTCCCTGTTGCCGTCTTGAAATCCTGTCGGATTACAGTAGTCTCTTGACAGACCCTGCGATCTCCCTCCTCTTCCCTGAGGGAATGGAGGGACGGTGTAACCTCAGGTTCCAATGGATTTCCAGCCATTGAAACCCTTGAGCTGGAGAGAATCGAGACTTCTTGAAGTTGATCTTGCATCCCGGATGTTCCGGGAACTGGATCACTTCTTTGCATGCTTGCAGACAAGCCGTTTCGGATGCTGCCCGCACCAGCCAGTTGTCCATGTACGCTGCTACCTGAAGACCTTCTAGGTGTAGTTGTTGCACGACTGCGTCTGCAAGTTTCGTGAAGATACTTGGGGCTATGAATAGTCCGAAGGGTATGGTTCTGAGAACATACTTTATCTTCTGTAACTTGAATCCTAGGTAGGAGGAAAGCGGGCGACTGACTAGAAGGGGGCGACTGTAGAAGGGGCCAATAGGCATCTATGAGGTCTATCGAGACTGTGAACGCCCCTTTTTGTAACGGTCCTTATGTGTTGAAGGATTAACATCCTGAACTTGCTGTTTTCTATGAACTTGTTGAATGG
>NC_090733.1:119361551-119478046 GCF_036898095.1 Palaemon carinicauda
AGGAATAGAAGGATGGATATATTGGCCTTGTGTAAGACAAAGATAAAAAGAAGGGTGAAGTGATGTTTGGTGAAATGTCTGGTATAGTGTCTGGGGTTGAAAGGGGAAGAGCAAGAGAGAGTGTGGCTTTATTGCTGAGTGAATGGATGACAGGTAAAGTAGTGGAATGGAAGGAGATATCATCTAGGTTAATGTGGGTAAGGGTTAGGTTGGGTAGGGAATGTTGGGCTTTTGTCAGTGCGTATGGGCCAGGTTATGAGAAAAGTGAAGAAGAGTGGAATGAGTTCTAGAATGAATTAACTAGGTGTGTAGAAGGACTGGGTAGAAGGAATTATGTAGTTGTCATGGGTGACTTAAATGCTTAAGTGGGCGCTGGAGAGGTAGAAGGTGTCATCGGGAAGTATGGCGTACCAGGTAAAAATGAGTGGTAAGAGACTGGTAGATATGTGTGTTGAGCAAGAGATGGTGATAAGTTCTAGCTTTTTCAAAAATATAGCAAATGATGGAGTGGAAGCAGATGTACGTCAGAGAGTGAATGAAGGATGCAAAGTGTTGGGGGCTTAAGGGGGTAGTAAATAATAGAGGGTTGGGCATGAATGTAAAGAGAGTTCTGTATGAGAAAGTGATTATACAAACTGTGATGTATGGATCGGAGTTGTGGGGAATGAAAGTGACGGAGAGACAGAAATTGAATGTGTTTGAGATGAAGTGTCTAAGGAGTATGGCTGATGTATCTCGAGTAGATAGGGTTAGGAACGAAGTAGTGAGGGTGAGAACAGGTGTAAGAAATGAGTTAGCAGCTAGAGTGGATATGAATGTGTTGAGGTGGGTTGGCCATGTTGAGAGAATGGAAAATGGCTGTCGGCTAAAGAAGGTGATGAATGCATGAGTTGATGGGAGAAGTACAAGAGGAAGCACAAGGTTTGGGTGGATGGATGGAGTAAAGAAAGCTCTGGGTGATAGGGGGATAGATGTGAGAGGAAAGAGAGCGTGCTATAAATAGGAATGAATGGCGAGCGATTGTGACGCAGTTCCAATAGGCCCTGCTGCTTCCTCCAGTGCCTTAGATGACCGCGGAGGTAGCAACAGTAGGGGATTCAGCGTTATGAAGCTTCATCTGTGGTGGATAACGGGGGAGGGTGGGCTGTGGCACCCTAGCAGTACTAGCCGAACTCGGTTGAGTCCCTTGTCTGGGTGGGAGGAACGTAGAGAGGAGAGGTCCCTTTTTTGTTTCATTTGTTTGATATCGACTATCCCGCAAATTGGGGAAGTGCCTTGGTATATGTATGTATATCATCAAGAACTAAGTCTTTTCATAGTTATATATGAATTATCTGTTCTTATATTATTAATGCTTTTTTGATATTTCATTTCAATTTTTCATCACTTCTTATATCGTTTATTCATTTCCTCGTTTCCTCTCCTCACTGGGCTATTTTTCCCTGTTGGAACCCTTGGGCTTATAACATCTTGCTATTCCAACTAAGGTTGTAGCTTGGCTAATAATAATAATAATAATAATAATAATAATAATAATAATAATAATAAATAACAATGATATGGCATTACTGTATGAGAAGCTCTTTTAAAACAAGACCACTTGTAATAGCGAATATTTTTTAGAAATTAACTAGGTGTGTAGAAGGACTGGGTAGAAGGAATTATGTAGCTGTCATGGGTGACTTTATATGCTAGAGTGGCCGCCGGAGAGGTAGAAGGTGTCATTGGGAAGTATGGCGTACCAGGTGAAAATGAGTGGTGAGAGACTGGTAGATCTGTGTTGATCAAAAGATGGTGATAAGTTCTAGCTTTTTCAAAAAGAAAGATAAAAACAAGTATACATGGGTAAGAGTGGCAAATGGAAGAGTAGTAGAAAGGGCATTAAAGGATTATGTGTTGATAACTAAAAGAATGTTTGGAAGATTGAAAGACGTGCACGTTTTTAGGTGTATGGCTAACGGTACGTCTGATCATTTTTTGGTGGAAGGTAAATTAGTTGTAGCAAAAGAGTGGGGAATAGAGTAAGTGGATGTAAAAGGGAGCTAGTGAGGGTTGCAGAGCTAATAAAACCGGGGGTAAAAAGTAAATATCAAGAAAGGTTGAAAATGGCATATGACGAAGTGAAAGTAAGAGAAACTGTTAATTTAGAGGAGGAGTGGAAGTTAGTAAAAGAAAATTTTGTTGGGATTGCAAGTGATGTGTGTGGCAAGAAGGTTGTTGGAGGCAGCATGAGGAAGGGCAGTGAATGGTGGAATGAAGGAGTAAAGGTAAAAGTGGAAGAGAAAAAGAGGGCTTTTGATGAATGGCTGCAGAGCAATAGTGTAGAGAAGTATGAAAAATATAGAGAGAAAAAGGTGGAAGTAAAGCACAAGGTAAGTGAGGCAAAGAGGGCAGCTGACCTAAGGTGGGGTCAGGGATTGGGTCATTCATATGAAGAGAATAAGTTGTTTTGGAAAGAAGTGAAGAGAGTAAGGAAGGCTGGCTCAAGAATTGAAGAGACAGTGAAAGATGGAAATGGAATGTTGTTTAAAGCATAGGAGGCAAGGAAAAGGTGGGCGGAATATTTTGAAAGTTTACTGAATGTTGAGGATAATAGGGAGGCAGATATAATTGCTGTTGCAGGTGTTGAGGTGCCGGTGATGGGAGATGAGAATGAGAGAGAGATTACAAGAGAGGAAGTGAGGAGAGCACTAGATGAAACGAGAGTAGGAAAAGCATCTGGTATGAGTGGTGTAAGAGCTGAGATGTTGAAGGAAGGGGGTGTAACTGTACTTGAATGGTTGGTGAGATTGTTTAATATGTGTTTTATGTTGTCAATGGTACCAGTAGATTGGATTTGTGCATGTATTGTACCACTATATAAGGGTAAGGGAGATGTGCATGAGTGTTGTAATTCAAGAGGTATTAGTTTGTTGAGTATAGTTGGAAAAGTGTATGGTAGAGTACTGATTAATAGGATAAAACAGAGAGTACAGGGTGGTTTTAGAAGAGGTAGAGGTTGTATGAATCAAATTTTTACAGTTAGGCAGATATGCGAGAAATATTTAGCAAAAGGTAGGTGGTGTATGTTGCGTTTATGGATCTGGAGAAAGCGTATGATCGAGTTGATAGGGAAGCAATGTGGAATGTGATGAGGTTATATGGAATTGGTGGAAGGTTGTTGCAAGCAGTGAAACCTTTCTACAAAGGTAGTAAAGCATGTGTTAGGATAGGAAATGAAGTGAGCGATTGGTTTCCGGTGAGAGTGGGGCTGAGACAGGGATGTGTGATGTCGCCATGGTTGTTTAACTTGTATATTGATGGAGTGGTGAGAGAGGTGAATGCTCCAGTGCTTGGGCGAGGATTGAAACTGGTAGACGAGAATGACCATGAATGGGAGGTAAATCAGTTGTTGTTTGCATATAATACAGTACTGGTTGCAGACACGGAAGAGAAGTTTGGCCGATTAATGACAGAATTTGGAAGGGTGTGTGAGAGAAGAAAGTTGAGAGTTAATGTGGGTAAGAGTAAGGTTATGAGATGTACGGAGAAAGGAAGGTGGTGCGAGGTTGAATGTCATGTTGAATGGAGAGTTATTTGAGGAGGTGGATCAGTTTAAGTACTTGGGGTCTGTTGTTGCAGCAAATGGTGGAGTGGAAGCAGATGTACGTCAGAGAGTGAATGAAGGGTGCAAAGTGTTGGGGGCAGTTAAGGGAGTAGCAAAAAATAGAAGGTTGGGCATGAATGTAAAGAGAGTTCTATATGAGAGTGATTGTACCAATTGTGATGTATGGATCGGAGTTGTGGGGAATGAAAGTGATGGAGAGACAGAAATTGAATATGTTTGAGATGAAGTGTCTAAGGAGTATGGCTAGTGTATCTCGAGTAGATAGGGTTAGGAACGAAGTGGTGAGGGTGAGAACGGGTGTAAGAAATGAGATAGCAGCTAGAGTGGATATGAATGTGTTGAGGTGGTTTGGCCATGTTGAGACAATGGAAAATGGCTGTCTGCTAAAGAAAGTGATGAATGCAAGAGTTGATGGGAGAAGTACATGAGGAAGGCCAAGGTTTGGGTGGATGGAAGGAGTGAAGAAAGCTCTGGGTGATAGGAGGATAGATGTGAGAGAGGCAAGAGAGCGTGCTAGAAATAGGAATGAATGGCGAGCATTTGTGACGCACTTCCGGTAAGCCCTGCTGCTTCCTCTGGTGCCTTAGATGATAGCGGAGGTAGCAGCAGTAGGGGATTTGGCGTTATGAAGCTTCATCTGTGGTGGATAACAGGGGAGGGTGGGCTGTGACACCCTAGTAGTACTAGCTGAACTCGGTTGAGTCCCTTGTCAGGTTGGGAGGAATGTAGAGAGGAGAGGTCCCCCTTTTCTGTTTCATTTGGTTGATATCGGCTACCACCCAAAATTGGGGGAAGTGTCTTGGTATATGTATGTACATACTTAGAAGACCGCGGAGGTAGCAGCAGTAGGGGATTCAGCATTATGAAGCTTCATCTGTGGTGGATAACGGGGGAGGGTAGGCTGTGGCACCCCTTGCAGTACCAGCCGAACTCGGTTGAGTCCCTTGTCATGCTGGGAGGAACGTAGAGAGGAGAGGTCCCCTTTTTTGTTTCATTTGTTTTATGTGGGCTACCCCCAAAAATTGGGGGAAGTGCCTTGGCATTTGTATGTATGTATGTATGTATAATAAAGCAAGCTGGCCTTTACATATAATTACACTAAAATTGGAGTCTCCAAATTTGCCTTGCGAAAAAAGCATAAAGTATCATCTTCCCAATTATGCCCTGTGAGCCCAAGTTTATAAGTTAAACAGCAGACCTCTTAAGGCTCTTGAGGCAATGTAGCTCTGATGAAAACTGGCATCCAATTGAGAAATTTTTGCTACATCATTGCAATGCTGCCCCACTATTGTATATGATTTCAAATCACAAATAGGCAACCAATCAAAATACATTATTAGCTTTTGTTTTGCTATGAAAAATATACAGCGGTGCCCCATTGTCCACGGGAATTAGGTTCAAACCCCTACCTTGGATGATAAAAAACACTTAAAAGTGTACTTGTATTCATTTCTAAAAAATAATATCAATATTGCAAGGTCATAATAATAGATAGAAAACATAATAACAAAATAGAAAACATAATAACAATATCAATATAACAAATATTTTTAGTATTTTGCATTTTTACTTGCAGTATCCATAGAAATTCCTACACCGAATAACAAGAAAACCATTTTGTTTGTCTTTGGTCAACGGTAAAAAATACTGATAACGACAGTATGATAATTTTATGGTCTTATGACTGTTCTAAACAGTAGCCAACAATAATTGTGCATTCCATTTCTAAAATATTTTTCCTAACCTCAGTTTTAAGTCAATTAAATTTTTTAACAACTTGTAACCACTTCAATTATGGAACCACAAACAAAAACAAGCAAGTACATGGCTAGTATCAAATTAAAAGTTTTACAAGTAGCCAAGAAATCAAACAATTGTGTTGCTACTAGAAAGTTCAATGTGATAGGGTGAGATTGAAGAATGAGGGCAATTTGCATCATGGTGGATTTTTAAGGAAAAATAAATATGCTAACCTAAATTTTATTACTACCGTCATTAACGCTTCCATTCAAATTATTGCAAAGTTAAAGTAAAAAAAAGATAAAGGTTGCTGAGAATGCAACCATAACTCAATGTTTACATTTTGTCATTTAGACTCCCATAGATATAAATTGATTTAATTATTGATATGGAATACAATATTTTCTCATATAGGCTATATATCATGAACTTATGCCAATAATATATAAGGTAATATGGTTTAGTTACCTTTATTAACTAAAAATCACAAATTTGGGGTAATTTGTATTTTTCCTAACAGTACTTACCTCGAACTACTTTCTTAGGAGTATCTGGGATCTCCTCCCATCTGACCAGAGTTTTGTGTAGTTTACTTACCCTAAACCCATTTTCTATGAGGGGTAACCTCAGGCGGAGTGATATGCGCCCTGAGGCTAACCCCGGGTCAGAGAGCATGCCTGCTCAGGTCTCGACCTCCAGTAAGTTCTTGATAGCTAAGGTCTCTAAGGATTCCAGGGGACACTCGGGGAAGGCAGGGTGGGCCATTACCCGAAATTAGTTCGAGGTAAGTACTGATAGGAAAAATACAAATTACTTAAAATTTGTGATTTGTTCCAACACAAAGTACTTACCTCGAACTACTTTCTTAGGAGACTTATACTTTAGGAGGTGGGCGTGGCCCCAAAAAGCTCTTGAGACCGTGCTGAGGAATATCCAAAGACCTAGAAAGGAGGCTAGGTCGTGTTGACCCCATAGAAAATCGATCGAGAGAAAACTACACAAAAACCCATCTTAGTGTCTAAGAAACTCACCTGTGCAAGACATCCTAGGGGACATGTCTTCTCCCCGTTGAGGTACTCGTCTCTGGCTCAGGGCCCTCTCAGAGCCCACTTGAAGCGGAAAAAGGGAAAGAAAATACAAGGGGGTTTAAGGAACGAACCTGTGTCTCTTGTGCTTGTTACCCGCGGTTATCACTGAGGCTATGCCTTTAAACCGTTTGGAGCGCGGAAACCACGGTACCTATCGAGAACCCGTCCAGGGATTTTCTTCTTGAATAGTCCTTCAAATAGTGAGCCGTGAAGGTAGACTGGCTGGCCCAGGTGCCTGCCCTTAGGATCTGGCCCACTGCCATATTCTTCTCGAAAGCCAATGTAGTACTAAGGCCCCTAATGTCATGGGGCCTGGGCTTCCCCGGCAGGGGGATTCCTGCCTTACTGTAGGCCCTGATGATGACCTGCCGCAACCAGAAGGAGATGGTATTCTTCAAGACTGGCTTCTTCACGAGGCCTGTGGAAACAAAAAGGCTTTTGATCCCGGGCCGGAGTTTGGCTGTCCTTTCCAAGTATTTCCTCACCGCCCTGACGGGGCACAGGCGCAAATCCTTCGCGTCGTCCGACTGCGGGATTGCCGGAATTGAGAAACTTTCAAATCTGGGGTCCCACACGGCAGGATTCTGGGTCTTAGCTACGAAGGAAGGGACGAACTTGAACGTGACTTCTCGCCAACCTTTAGAGTGAGCCACTTCGTAGGACAGACCATGTATCTCGCCTACCCGTTTAGCTGACGCTAACGCCAACAAGAAAACTGTCTTGAGTGAGATCCTTGTCCACGATGTCTTTCAGGGGTTCGAACGGGGGTTCGGATAATATTTTCAGGACCCTTGCCACGTCCCATTGTAGCACCTTCACAGCTTGCGGGGGGCATGATTGCTCAAAACTTTTAATGAGCACTGAGATATGTCTGGAGTTACCCAGGTCTACTGTATGCCTTTCAGGAGAAAAACTTGGCCCAGAGCAGCGCGGACTCCCTTGATGGCTGGGATGGACATGTTGACCACGTCCCTGAGGTAAACTAGGAAGTCCGCTACCTGCGGGATGGAGGCCTTCAGGGGCCTGATGTCCCTAGCGGCGCACCATTTGGTAAAGGTGGCCCACTTAGCCTGGTAGACCGCTGCTGATGACCGTCTCAGGTAGCCCGACATCCTCGTTGCTGTACTCGACAAATAGCCCTCCCTCCTCAGGAGACGCTCGATAACCTCCACGCGTGAAGGCGAAGGGACCGAGGATTCTCGGGGAATCTTTGGAACTGTGGTTGCTGGAGAAGGTCTGGCCTGTCCGGAAGGGGCCAGGGCGGCTGTTGTGCTAACTCCCTTAGGTCCACGAACCATTCTCTCTCCGGCCACCAAGGCGCTACCAAAGTCATCCACAGGTTGTTCATCCTTCTTACTCTGTTGAGGACCTGCCTGAGCATCCCGAAGGGGGGAAAAGCGTACACGTCGAGATTGTCCCAAGGATGTTGGAAGGCGTCCTCGAACGCCGCTTTTGGGTCTGGTACAGGAGAACAGAACACGGGGAGCTGCATGTTCAGCCTTGTTGCGAAGAGGTCTATCACCGGAGAACCCCATTTCTGAATGACGGTCCTGACTACTTCTGGGTGCAGAGACCATTCGGACCCTACCACTTGCTCCATCCTCCTGAGGCCGTCAGCGAGGACGTTCCTTTTCCCTGGAATGAACCTTGCTGAGATTCTGATCTGCTCCCCTTCGGCCCATTCCAGAAGTTGTAACGTGAGGACGCACAGCTCCTTCGACCTTAGGCCTCCCTGTTTCTTTATGTAAGCTACCACCGTGGCATTGTCGCACATCAACGCCACGGTGTTTCCCCGGAGTAGGTGTACGAACTCCTGGCAAGCTCTTTGTACTGCCCTCATCTCTTCTCTAGTACGTTTATGTGCTGGATCTTCTCTAGGGCTGTCCAGTTCCCTCTTGCTGACTTCCCTAGGAGATGGGCACCCCACCCCTCCTTCGATGCGTCCGTGAACAGAACCATCTCCGGAGGGTCGGCTGCAAAGGGCATCCCTTTGAGGGTGTTCGTCCTGCAGCTCCACCATTCTAGGACCCGTTTCGTCTTCTGGAACACCGGGACAACTCTGTGGGGGGAATCCGTTTGGTTCCAGCTTTCCTTTAGGTTCCATTGGACCTCCCTGAGCTTTAGCCTGCCCTGGGGGACCAGTTTCTCCAACGACACAAGGTGGCATATCAGTCTCTGCCAGTTCTTCACTCTCCTGGGTTGGTCCGTCAGGATGGGGCGGAGGACCTGGTCTAAGTTATCCAGCCTGTCCGCGGAGGGGAAGGCTTTCACTAACCGGGAATCCAGAACCATTCCGAGGTAGGTCGTCCTGGTGGAGGGTATCAGTTGGGACTTATTTAGGTTGATGGTGATCCCCAGAACGTTGCAGAACCGCCGCAACATCGCGCCTTGCTCCTTCAGTACTTCCTCTGAGGCTGAAAGTAACAACCAGTCGTCTAGGTAACGAATCAGGCGAATGCCCTGTTCGTGTGCCCAGACTGAGACCGTTGTGAAGACCCTTGTGAAGACTTGGGGGGCAGTGGACAGCCCGAAGCAGAGGGTCTTGAACTGCAACGTTTGGTTCTCCCATTTTACCCGTAGGTACTTCCTGCTGGAGGGATGAACCAGGATTTGGAAGTAAGCATCCTTGAGATCTACTGACATTATGAAGTCCCCTTCTCTCAAGGACGCCAAGACTGACTTCGGAGTGTCCATTTTGAAGTCGGTCTTGCAGACGAACTTGTTGAGGACTAAGAGGTCTATGACCGGTCTCCATCCTCCTGTCGCTTTCTCCACCAGGAACAGCCTGCTGTAGAACCCCGGACCTGGGTCCTGGACAGGTTCCATTGCCCCTTTTTCCAACATTGCTGAGACCTCTCCCTGCAGAGCTTTCTGTTTCAAGGGATCCTTGGGGGCTAGCCACTCCGCCTGCTGGTCTGGCATCAGAGGTGGAGGGTCCACTAGGAAGGGCAACCTGTACCCTTCCTTCAGTACTGTCACGGTCCACGGGTCTGCTCCGTGTTCTTCCCATGCTTGCCAAGAACGTTTGAGGCATCCCCCCACCTGAGGCTTTGGCAGGAGTAGGGGGCCTCCTTCCCTATCTTCTCCTTGAGGAGCGGCTTGAACACCCTCTTCTGGACGCCGCGAACGACGGCCTATAGGCGGCTTGGGTCGAGGCTGATCCCCTACGGGAGGGCTGAGACGACTGGGACCAGGTTGTAGCCGAGTTCTCTCTCCTAGGCTGGCTAGGAGCGGGCCGAGGAGGGCGAGGCGCATCGACGGAGGACCTTCTGTACGCCGACCTTCTGAACAGGTGGGGCCTGGTCTCGTACGGTTCCTTCAGCCTTCGAACTCTCTCCATCGACTCCTCCGCTGCCTTCGGGAGAAAGATCGTGTCGTCCCACAAGGTCAGGTTCCTCAGAGACCTGGCCTCTCTGTCCAGAAGCCTCCTAGTCAGCTTGCTTAAGACGGTGTCCCTCCTCCGTAGGACCCAGTTGGCGGCCAGGGAGAGGTAGGAGAGAAATTTCAGGGCCTTACCTCCCGAAACGGATAAGTTCCTTGAGTAAGGCCTGGGTTTCCGGTACGGTCAGGTCGTAGGATGACTGTACGCCCACCAGGGTGGAGGCCCACCAGTCCAGCTAAGAGGAGACGTTGACTAGGCCCTTCGAGATCTCCTCCATTATGACCGCCTCCGAAGGAGAGAAGAAGATCGGAGCCGTGGACGCCCTTTCTTCTGAGGCTACCTGCCCCAACACGGTGAGTGATGGCTCCAGTGCACAGGCGCCCGCTCGCTGTCCCTCTGGGAGGTAAAACTTGCTCTGGGACTTCAGGCCCTGGAGCAGCTTGGAAGCTCTCCGGTTCTTGGGCGCCTCGGCGTGGTTGGCCACAATCCTCTCCACGTGGGCTCTTCCCAACTTAACGTCCCTCGCTAAAGGAAGAGCCAAGGAGGGTCGCTGCTGGACCGGGGCGTCCACTATCCTGTTGAGGCTGGAACGCCATGCATCTTCGGAGGAGGGTCCGGCAGGTCCAGTCTGTGGTGGCTTCTGATGAGGCCTATCACCTTCCGATAGGCAAATACCATGGTCGTCGAGATCCTCCGACGGGCGCTCTGACACAAGTGACAGGGTTACTCCGACGGAGGACCTCGCACGTGGGGGAGTCTTGGACCGACGCTCTCGAGGGGGTTCACGTTGAAGGACGGGCATCGACGTCGAGACGGGGACCGCCGTCCTGGGTCCATCATCTCTTCCGGAGGTTCTCATATCTGCGGGCCTGCCCGTCGAGGAAAGCCGAGGGCCGTGCTCGTGACGAGCTAGGTGGCCTTTGGAGGTCAGGACTCGGCTGCCAGACCGAAGGGGCGACTCTCTCCGCTGGGCGGATGGAGCCGGAACCTTCGCGGTCTTACGCCTGTCGACTGGAACCTGCCATGATGAGTCCCTCCGTCGGGTGCCACTGCTGCCAGAGGAGTATCTATCCGGGGAGCTCGTCCTCGGACGCTAACTTGAAGGGCCCGGCGCCGCAGCTAGCTCCAGCAGCCTGTCGCGGTGAACCATCACCCACTCACCGTCTGGGGAGGCCCTTTCTTTCCACTTCCTCTTGGGGGATCCTGGGCGCCGACTCTCGTGGCGCGACCTCGAGCGGAAGCGAGACATCTTCTTGCAGGACTTCTCCCTTCGTCTTCTGAGCTTCCTCAGCGCCTTATCCTCCAAAGAGCAGGAAAGCTCCTCCACTGAGGAGACCGACGACTTATAGGCCCTCTTCGAAGACCTCGCCTCCCTCGCTGGTGTAGGAGGATTCCTGCGACGCTCCGTGGAAGACGACGCCTGCAAAAACACCTCTGGAAAAACGGCCGACGGCGCTGGGGTGGAGCGAGGAGGCTCTCCCGTGGGAGACCAGATCCCGAAGTCTTCCTCCATCCTCATCGGAGACCTGAAGGGAGACCTGAAGGGCGTCTTAGGGGGAACCCACGCAGTGGGGTCCGACGGCGGGGAAAGCTCCTTCTCGACGTCGCCCTCGGCTCCTGAACCGCCTGAAAAACACGCCCAAGAGGCTGGAGAAGAATTAGTAACATTTTTCCCCCACATGGGGTCATCTGAGGAGACGTGACCTACTGGCACCAGGCCACCGTCTCCCGAAAACACTCCCGCCCCTCCCTCAGGCCCCTCACTCGCCTGGAACGACGCCACAACACCACTGTCTTGAAGGTCAGACTCTTGGGGAAGGGCCGCGGGCCTCTTCCCCGCAACGGACTTACCTCGTCCCCTACTCTGGGTAGGGGAGGTTGAAAGAGAAGCTCGGACCGATGAGACGCCCGGCGAAGCAAGGGAGGAAGGGACGCTCGGCTTCTTATGCGACTTCTTCGTCGCCTTCTTCTTTTTGGTGCTATACTGCACCCACTGCACCTCATTCCACGACTCGTACTCCGGACACGTGGCGGAAGGGGAACACACGCTGCCCCTGCACGAGGAACACAATGAGTGCGGGTCAACTTCGGGTTTCGAGAGGAACGCTCCACACGATTAGCCAGCCATAGGCCCAGGACAACGGTGAGGATGCTCCATGATGTAGGAGAAGCACTACGAGACACAAGCACGCACAGGGAAAGCACAAAGAGAAAGCACAATGGGACCACGTGGGTACCGCGTGAGACACAAAGGGTCGGGGACACACAAAGTCACACTGGGATTAGGAGAGCGGCGAGATGATATCGCGACGCGACCAGAGAACTTACTGGAGGTCGAGACCTGAGCAGGCATGCTCTCTGACCCGGGGTTAGCCTCAGGGCGCATATCACTCCGCCTGAGGTTACCCCTCATAGAAAATGGGTTTAGGGTAAACTACACAAAACTCTGGTCAGATGGGAGGAGATCCCAGATACTCCTAAGAAAGTAGTTTGAGGTAAGTACTTTGTATTGGAACAAACATTTGGAATTCATGGTGTGATTTTCTTATCGGTTGTATAAGACGACCCCCCATTTTCAGGGATAAATTTTAGGATTTAAGGGTTTTCTTAAATGTGGAAATACAGTACTGTATATGGTAAGTCTATGTTATACTGTACTGGGTCTTCCTACATATCTTTGCCCTACTACCTTCATACCTACTTAGACCTTTTCATGTAAGGCCATTAGCATTTAAGGTAATTTTTCAAATTAATGGTACCATATATCAGAAAGTTCAAGAACATTAGCTTTATAATGATTTATTATTTTTCATACTTCTGATCAATGCCTGGTGCTGAAACATAACATCAGGAACATGTATTGTAACAATATTTATTATTTCTTAAAGCCTTTATTTAATACTGACAAATATTAAGGAGTATAAGAGTTATGATAAAAATAGTACAACACAAAAACTTACTTGTTCTTCTAATATGGATTTCTGAAGGGAAACCACATATAATTCATCCATATAATGGTAAGCCGTGATACGAAGTTCATGCTCAGATCCAGGGGGAAAATTGAGGTCATCCTGTTCAAGTGACGAATCCTTATCACTCAAGTGCTTTCTCCAGCAGAATGCCCGATAACTTCCAATTTTGAAAAAGACGCCTCTTTTCTGAACTTCAATTACCTGGCCTTGTGTTCTATCTCCTATATTCAACCCATGCAGCAGATCTTCATTTGATCTGAAATATAAATAAATATATTGTATAATGTTAGCTTGTAGCTAAGCACAAATGTTAGCTTCAGAAAACTCGGTCCAAATTTCACTTTTTATAATTAGAAAAAAAAATTATTTTAAAAGTAATGGGTATTTTTCCTAGTTATAAAATCCAAGTCCTTCAAAATAAGGAACTATCTTCAGTGGATATGGAACGGCTGTTGAAATTGTTTATGTGGTAGTTAACAACAAGTAGTGAGCACGGACAAGTAGCCTCACCAACCCCCTGTCAAAGATTCCTCACTTACGACCTTCAGCTGAGGACTAAGAAGGTGGTTGAGTTGGGAAGTTTAACTTTAATGTGCTCAAGTTTGTACAGTATCATCATCATCAACTCCTCCTACGCCTATTGACCCAAAGGGCCTTGTATAGATTTCGACAGTCGTCTCTATCATCAGCTCAATTCATCCTCTCCTACTTGATGCTTCATAGTCCTAAGCCATGTAGGCCTCAGTCTTCCAACTCTTCTCATACAATACAGTACAATGACAGCAAGGAAAAGTGGAAATTACTTTTCAAATTTGTTTTGTTCCTACAAGCATACAAACCTTTCATCCTTTAAAATAAGAAGAATCACTTATTGGCAGATAAAAAGTTCCCTTAGATCCTAATTGGTTAGTTCTTTACCCTATTAGAAAGGCCAGTGTGACTGGTCCTGAATAGGTTATAGGTAACTTGACCATGTAATACATGAGTTCACCTTTATACACTTTGGTACTAGTCCTTGGGGACCAACCTAGAAAATGGGTTTTGAAGGTGTTGTATGGGTCCTAAGACTACTTCCCTAGACTCATGAAGGGAAATGGGATAGAACTGAACATACTTCTTGGGTTGAATAGATGGTTGCAAGGCATAAACAAATGCCCAGGTAATCATTGTATTCAGCCTTAGTAATGGTTCTCAGTGGGTGACATGTAGTAAGTTAGCAGAGGTATTTAGCATCAGAAGTGCCATAAAGGGTTCAATAGAGTCTGAACCTGTGGATGTTCCTTATATAAAATGAGTCTGTGCCTTACACGTTGATATACTTGCTCTAGGGTAGGAAGACAATATCATGGTGTCGTGGATTTCCTATTCTAGCCTTTACAGGAAAAGTGTTCAACATCTCCACTAATGTACCAGGAATTAATCTTACAGGTAGATATGTTCTATATTTCAACTGCATGAATGAATTGATTAAAGTGCATATTGATTTCCAAATGGTTCACAGAAAGAGGCTTGAGGACTGGATTACACCATAACACTAATAATGGGTATAATGTAAGGGTAAAAATTCTTCTATCTTGATTTTCTTGTTCCGAAAGTCTCTTACTCAAAATTTTCTTTCAAATAAAGTATAACTACATCACAAATATACATTTACACCTATAATTATCTATGGCAATCTTTAACCCTTTTACCCCCAGGCTATTTGGAAATTTCCAACCCTTAACCCCCAGGGGGTTATTTTTTTCCCAGCACATTTTGTAGTATATATTTTTTAAATTGCTCTAATAGCCTTAATTTTTGTCATAGAGAGGTCAGGTTGGTCTCATTCTCTTGGAAAATGCCTGAATTTTCTCAAAAATTTATAAAAAATATGAAAAAAAATTTTTTTATAGCATTTCTTTTGTAAGGACGTACCGGTACGTCCATGGGGGTAAAGGGATGGCTTTTGTGAAATGTACCAGTACGTCCTTTGGGGGTAAAAGTGTTAAATTCCACTTTCAATAAGCTTTCATAATTTTCCAAACTTTTTACACCTGTCAATTCACATCTCAAACATAGAAATTTCCAATTTACTCATTACTGAATGCAATCTAATCACAGTCCTTTATTTCTAGCAGAACCAAAAGTAGACCTGAGAATTTTGAAGATTCTATCTCTACGCAAACTTACCGCATGCAACTTGTCGTCTGGCATAATGTTTTAATATTCTTCAGCATAATGAAAATTTTAACCATAGGAAACTTAACGCTAAGTGTATTGGATCTCATTGAAGAGTTTGAGGTCAACACTATTTTCTAAAGTGATACAATCCATCTATAAAAGTTTGCCATAAAACTACGATTGAATGATATTTTTACAGTAGTTCCCTTCAAATTTCTTCAGATTGGCTAACAAAGGTACTAATGCAGGTCTTTCGTAAATGCAAAATGGAATAAGGATAACTTTCAAGCAATTGACACAAAACTGCAAAGTTAATAGGCATCAGACTTACCAAACATTGTCATGACACTTCCATAAAGATAATTTATATCTAGACTCCCACCCCCGTATAACAGACATCATATATTTATTCTACAGTAAAGATTTTTATCATAACTAATTTCTTAAAATATACAAGACAACATACCTGGATTTCCTTAATTAATTGGATTAATTTCACATTTCGTATGTTTCAATAGATCTTGTTTATCACTGTACACACAATATATTTTGCTATTACCTAAGCAATATAAACTATTTATTTTGTCACAAGATGAAACTCATGTAAAACATAGGTTTGTATGTACAGTATTATTATTATTATTATTATTTGCTAAGCTACAACCCTAGCTGGAAAAGCAAAATGCTATAAGCCCAGGGGCCCCAACAGGGAAAATAGCCCAGTAAGGAAAGGAAAGAAGGAAAAATAAAATATTTTAAGAAGAGTAACATTAAAATAAATATTTCCTATATAAACTATGAAAACTTTAACAAAACAAGAGGAAGAGAAATTAAATAGAATAGTGTGCCTGATTGTACCCTCAAGCAAGAGAACTCTAACCCAAGACAGTGGAAGACCATGGTACAGAGGCTATGGCACTACCCAAGACTAGAGAACAATGGTTTGATTTTGGAGTGTCCTTCTCCTAGAAGAGCTGCTTACCATAGCTAAAGAGTCTCTTCTACCCTTACTAAGAGGAAAGTAGCCACAGAACAAATACAGTGCAGTAGTTAACCCCTTGAGCGAAGAAGAATTGTTTAGTAACCTCAGTGTTGTCAGGTGTGTGAGGACAGAGGAGAATCTGTTAAGAATAGGCCAGACTATTCGGCATATGTGTAGGCAAAGAGAAAGAACCGTAACCAAAGAGAAGGATCCAACGTAGTACTGTCTGGCCAGTCAAAGGACCCCATAACTCTCTGGCAGTAGTATTTCAATTTTTATAGGCATAACAGAATATTTGGATGAGCAAAACAAAAGCATTACCTCTCAGTGAAGGTCAGCTGCTGCAGGGTTAGATGAACTACTCTGGAAAGTGGAGTTATATACATCACCCGTGCCTTGACCTTTTGACCGACGTCATAATCGCTAAGTTGTTCTAAAGATGACTGGAGATGATGTGGACCCACAATGCCATCAGATTCAGCCAAGAGTAGCTTCATACATCTTTTATCAACCTATAATTATAAAAAGTACTGTCAAAGGTATAACAAAGACAATATTCTTGTTATAAATCTTTTACAAAATGTATAGTCCTCATACCTGATCTTTTTCTAATACCCTGGTTAATGTCTAAAGTTAACAAATAGTACATCTTTTTACACTTATGTGAGATTCCATATGTAAGCATTCACTAAACCAGAAAATGCTTTTACAAAAGCAGGCCCTAGATACAAGTTGTAGACTTATTCCAGAAACAACAATAATGTGCAAATAGATACAATGGGACACCAGTACAGTATACTGAAATTATATACCAGTGTCAGAAGTTTGTTTAGATTTAATGGAAACCATCTGAAGATACAACTCTAAGAATTGTACTAAATATTGGTTTCCTAACAAGAACCCTGTATTTGAAATATTAAAAAAAAAAATCTATAAACCAATTCAACTAAAAATTATAAGGCTACAGTGTTATTATAGGAACTAAAGCCCAATAATCTTCATAAGAAAGCCAGGATTCTTCAAGATCATGTCCACAGAACACCATCGAGACAGGTTATTGAACTGCCACTAAAATGCAAAAATTAAGAGATATAGATTTATTTCTGATATCTAGAACTTAAATTTTATAAAATCTGGATACAATTCTTGGCGAGTTTCTGTGAACTAACTTTTACCTAGAAATTAAATTGCACTTTTGGACAGAGGGAAAATTGAAATTCTAGTCTCATATAGCAAATTAAGGACAACACCTGTAATGTCTGTAGTTTATCCAGTATACACAATTTCCCATGAAAAGCTTACAACCAATCCTAATGAGAGGAAATGAAAAATATGGCAACAGACTTTCAGTCTTATAATAATTTAGCTCCTTTAGATTACTGGCACCTTAAAGTTGCTGATAAATAGATTAACTTTTAAACTCATCATATATAGTATATATTTTAATACAACATACACCAAAAGAATCAAAAGAATATCATTAAGATCATTGTTATAATAATCTGTAAGTTCCTTGCTGATGGGGAAAAGGAAGGAAAGAGGTCTTAATCCAGGACTAGACTGGTAACAATCCATCTAGAAGGATAAAGTCTTTAACATTAAATAGGAACTTGAATTACCAGCTTTACTCTGAATTTGCAATAATTTATATATCTCAGCAAAAACTATGTACCTTAAGTACCTTATTAGGCTTTATTAAATAATTTACCATCGTTTTGATAATCTATTTAATAAAAATTACTAAACTTTTCAGAATGACCACACTACTTACTGCGTACAGAGACTTAAAAGTAAGTGATAAAGAGACTCATTCAAGCCCCATAGGAGAAAAGTATGAGATGGGCTATTGGCCGAACTTGTAAGCAACCAAGTGCACAGCTATTCAAATAAGATTCAGCCCCATTTTACTAAGCGAATCTTTATACAGAGAAAACAATTGGCCCAAGGAAATCATAAGACTTGCCCGGCCACAAAAAAACAAGAGTCGTAAAGAGTACTTATTTCACGAGAAGAATAACATCTCGGCATATAAGGGATAAGCAGAGGTTTAGATGCACTTACTTTATTGAGGGGAGGGCTACAAGGATTCAGATTGGTATCTCAGTATTTTGTCTTGCAAATTCTAGGTATCTAACAGTAGCTAGAAATGCAGGAGTGTAATGATTTTACCACAGAAAGGCAAAAGTAAGTAAAGAATTTGTCTCTCTAAAAGAAGTTCTCGAACCTGGGAGATACTGTGTACCACCAGAACTCTTACTGAATGGTGTATTAGAAATACTGTATTAGCTACCACTTGAGGAGCTAGGTTAGGGTTTAAAAGACCAGCTTAGGTCTGAAATATTACTCTGAACCAATTACCGGAAATGCAATAATGTGTATCCATACACCTTACTTGAATAGTTAAAAGATATGAAGAACACATAATGTATCGCAGGGGATGAACAGTTCCAAATTACATATATTAATTCTGCAGTTAAAAAACATACTGTACACAAATTAAGTGCATTAAAATTCCAGTCAGCAACAATATCATAAAACAATGAGGACCATTGGGACCAGGTAATATCTGAAAGCCTGCACAGAACTCAACTTCACCACATCACAGAATCAGAAAATATTTGTTATCCTTTTCATAAGTATACCATACATATCATTGTATTAATTTTTTCAGATATTGTATAGAATTATTGAAATAATGAGACTGCAAATAACTAGCACTGATAGTAGTGATAATTTCAGAAATGTCAATTTATAACTTACAAAAAAGGTCTAAACTTTCTTACCGTAGTGACAGTTGTAGAGATGGCTGTTCCAGGCAGAAGCAAAGAAAAGTCGTCAGTATCTACAACATCAACACAGGCTTCCTTCACTTCATTAGGAATCGCACTCAGCTTTAGATGCAAAGAAGTCTCTTCCTCACTGGTCTTCACCTTGGTAACAATGCACCATACTACACTCCCAACACCCACAATTCCTGTACAAATAAAGGAAAAACATATCAGGCAAAGGCATACACTGTATTTTGATACCCATACCTTTATAACCAATAGCTAACCTGGTAAAATGTCACACAACATCCAATATAATGCATCCTGAAAGTATATTATAAAAGAAGACATTTGAGAGAGAGAGAGAGAGAGAGAGAGAGAGAGAGAGAGAGAGAGAGAGAGAGAGAGAGAGAGAGAGAGAGAGAGAGAGATTTCACATAAATTATGCACTAACTGGTGTTGTTTCATTTCTGAGGATGCTATAAGTTTAATCTAATGCGAATTCACTTAGATTAGCATGATTGGGCTACAATTTTCATGTTACTAGTATAGGCTATATTAACTGCATATCATTTACACTACATTTGTAACCCATTTGTATCAGCATATGGGAATGAACAATGGATTACTGTAAACTACAATGCAGCAATATAACATTGATGCGGAAAAAATTTCACTGCTTACCTGCACCTACAGCTTTTGCTCTGTTCAAAAACGCCACTTTCACATTTGAAATACCCGTTTCCATAACATATCCATTGTCCTCAATGCTTGCTACAATACATTGCAACAATAAACCTTTCCGAAGTTTGGAAGCTGCAATGCCGAAGTTCACTTCTTGAGGCATCAAACTGAGAGTTACTAGAATTAAAAAATCAAATGAGTACCATACTACAAAATAAAGGGAAATATAATTCATTTTGAGCATAAAATTAGATAGAATGACTAGTTACAGCATAAGAAATGCAATACTATAAAACCAAAACCTTCATTTTGTTTTAGTCTCTTATTATAAAATCTCTCATCTTACGTTTTCAAGTACCGTACAGTATAGTACATACCAGGTATTTCAACTTATTAGTTTAACAGTACTTAAAGTCTCTATCAACAATGATTATACTTAAAGTAAGCTATCCTACTAAGTCATTGCAGACAATATTTTGGTTGGTTGTTTTAAGAAGGTGAGGCCTTTTTGGCCAATGTGGACTCTTACAATTTTGCAGCACACAATACATAGTTTTTCCATCAAATAAAAACCCTTAATTGACAACAATCTTAAACTTGAAACCAAAAATCTATAAATCCGTTACAGCAGCAGAAATAAAAACTACTAATCACAATGAAGGAAACTCAGCCTTAGTATGTCAATCACTGCTGTAAACAAATATGATCAACCTCATTTACTGGAAGATCACATACAAGTTTAATACGAAACACTAAAAATGTGACAAACTTATAACAGTTTGTATTTTTCCTAACATACAAACCCTAATTCTTTACTATAGGAGATATTCTACCGCGAGCTGGAAAATACGGCAGAAAACCTTAACAAGGTCGTTAACGACCGGGCCGGTAGTTATCCCCCTGTTGGGGGTGGGGGACTGCCGGCCGGTAGCTACTGAGTACCTACAATCGGATTCTAGCTAGGACTATATTAGGGTGCGGTGACGGAGGGAAGATTTGAGTAAAGAATTCGGGTTTGTATGTTAGGAAAAATACAAACTGTTATGAGTTTGTCATTTGTTCCTACACTAAATACAAACCCTCATTCTTTACTATAGGAGACTTAGTCTTGAGGTCAGGGTGGACGAAGGGTTCTCTATACCTAGAGAAGATAGTCCTCAGACTAGACTCTATTAATGAACAATCTCCCATTAACTTGCTTGTAGATCCCCAAATCCAGCATGACTGAAGGTTTGTAAATATGTAGAAACCAAAGTTTCAGCATGAAGAGGGTCGGGAGTAATACCAGGACCCTTTCATACAAAGAGTTCCCCTGACCTTGAAAAGGGGAACCCTCGTGACTACGAGTATAACTTATACCCTGTGATAGGAGTCAGATGAGTTTCATACCTTATTTCCATTGATGAGTCCAGCCGAAACTGTTCACAGACTAGGCTACTCAGATGGGAGGAAGAAGAAAGAGCAGAAGATAGATGGATGTTCTTCTAAAACCTAGTGTAACTCAGAATCCTCGATCAATGGCTACTGTCCCCTGAAAGGGCGTAAAGGTAGTTACAGCACCTGCTGACCTGCCACAATAGGTCCTATAGAAAAGGTGTTTAGAGATCTATGTGTCACATCTGATAAATAGTGAGTGATGAATGTAGATTGGCGCTTCCAGACTCCAGCTCTTAAGACTTGGGAGACAGAAATTCTTCTTAAACGCCAGCAAGACAGCTACTCCCCTAACTTGATGGGCTTTGGGTTGAGCTGCCTCAGGGTCTCCGTGAATGGCTCTCGCAATAACTTTCTTGAGCCAGAAAGAGATGGTGTTGCGAGAGATTCTCTTCTTAACCTTGTTGGTGCTGAGGAAGAGATGACGGAGGCGTGGTCTGAAAGGTCTGGTGCGCTTCAGGTATTTCCTTAGCGCCCTGACCGGCCACAGTAGCAATTGGTCAGTATCCTGAGTAGCCCTATTGAGGCTGGAAAATTGAAATTCTCTAAACCTCTCATCGGCAGATGAAGGATTCTGGGTTTTGGCCACAAAACTTGGCACGAAGTTGAGAGAGACTTCCCCCCATCCTCTAGTATGGGTGACTTCGTAGGATAGACCGTGAAGTTCACTAACCCTTTTTGTCAAGGCCAGAGCTACTAGGAAGACGGTCTTAAGGGTGAGGAAGAAATCAGATGCCTTATTTAAGGGCTCATATGGAGGCCCCTTTAAGGAGCGTAAGACCAGGGACACGTCCCTAGGTGGTGGTCTAATCTCCACTGGGGGGTAAGATCTCTCAAAACCTCGAATCAACAAGGTGATATCTTCTGAGGTGGAAAGGTCAACTCCTCTCAGTCTGCAGATGAGGCTTAAGGCTGAACGATAGCCCTTAATTGCCGAGACTGAAAGAGTTTCTCCTCCCTGGGATAAACTAGGAAGCCTGCCACTAAAGGAAGAGAGGGATCGAGTGGAGACACGCCTCGCCTTCTACACCAAGCTGCAAACACTCCCCATTTTGCTTGGTAGAGGTTTGAGGAAGATTGGCGCAGGTGCCTGGACATGTGTTCAGCCACCTTTCCTGAAAAGCCTCTGCTTCTGAGGAGAGACTGGACAGCCTCCAGGCGTGAAGTTTCAGGAAGTGGATTCTCCCGTGGGGGATACCACTGTGTGGCTGCGTCAACAGACGGGGTTCTGGAGGCAGGAACCTCGACACTTGAACCAGCAGGGAAAGGAGATCAGCGTACCACTCTCTGCTTGGCCAAGCCGGAGCTATTAGAGTTAGCTTGCAGTCCTGAGAGAACCTGATTTTGTTGATCACCTTTCTGAGCAGGCAAAAGGGAGGGAAGGCATAAGCATCCAGGTTGTCCCAGGAGTGTTGGAGGGCGTCCTGGATCGCTGCCTGATGGTCTGGAACTGGGGACCCGTAGCGGGGAAGCTTCGCATTCAGAGAGGTGGCGAACAGATCTATTGTGGGTAAACCCCACAAAGCTATCACTGTCTTCGCTACTCGAGGATCCAAAGACCATTCTCCACTCAGCACTTGATGATGCCTGCTCAGCTGATCCGCCACGATGTTTCTCCGGCCCGGAATAAACCTGGCTGAAAGAGAAATGTTGTGGCTTTCTGCCCACTGGCAGACCTGGACTGCTAACAGACAGAGGTCTCTTGCCAGAGTACCCCCTTGTTTGTTGATGTACGAGACGGCTGTGGAGTTGTCGCTCATCAGAACCACCTCTCGTCCGTGTAGATCTTCTACAAAGAATTTTAGGCCTTTCCAGGCAGCTAATAATACTAGGTGGTCTATATGGAGAGACTTCTCTATCGGAGACCAAACTCCTGATGCTAATTTGGGGCCTAGGTGGGAACCCCATCCCCGTAGCGACGCGTCCGAAAAGAGTTTTAACTTCGGACTCGGGTTTTGGAGGGGAATGCCCTTTTGGGTGTTCTCTCTGGTCGACCACCAATGAAGATCTTGTAGCACCAGACTTGGGACCTCCACCGCCAAGAATGAGGAATCTGACTTTTGAGACCAATGGGTCTTCAGATGCCATTGGAGACTTCTGATTCTCGATCTCCCGCCTGGAACTAGTTTCTCCAGAGAGGCAAGATGGCCCAGACGACACTGCCACGACTTGGCTGAAGGTGGTAGTGGAGACAAGAGATGGGTGATGGACTGATCCAGTCTCCGAAGCCTGTCTTCCGACGGAAACACTCTCCCTGCCTGGGTGTTGATGGACATACCCAGATAGTTCAAGACTTGAGTCGGAGTTAAGCAAGACTTCTCTGCGTTTACAAGGATCCCCAGATCCTTGCAAAGACTCAGAAGTTTTCTCAGATGATCTAGAGCTAGCTCTTTGGACGAGGCCAGGAGTAGCCAATTGTCCAGATATCTTAGCAGACGAATTCCAAGTTTGTGCGCCCACGAAGATACGAGTTCGAAGATCTTCGTAAAGACCTGTGGGGCGGTTGAGAGGCCGAAGCACAGGACTTTGAACTCGAAGATTCGACCCTGAGCCAGGATGCATAGGAATTTCCGAGATGTGTGATGGATTGGCACTTGGAAATAAGCAGCTCTCAAGTCTACAGATGCCATGAAGTCTCCTGAGCGTACTGCTTGGGTGACGAAAGCCGCTGTCTCCATTTTGAATGGAGTCTGCTTCACGAACTGGTTCAGTCGAAAGATCTATTACTGGTCTCCAACCTCCCGAGGCTTTCTCTACTAGAAAGAGGCGACTGAAAAACCCCGGGGAAGAGTCGGAAACCTCTTGAATGGCGTCTTTTAGAAGCATGCTCTGTATCTCCCGAGCTAGGGCTTGCTGTTTCCCGGGATCCCGAGGGACCTGGAAGGACGAGATCGGGGGTGAATTAGAGGAGGAGGAGAGTCTATGAAGGGAATGCGGTATCCCAACGAAGCACCCTTATGGTCCATTGCATGGCCCCCATAGCTTTCCAACTCCTTCAACTCCCCTGCAGGCACCCCACTACGCATTGCGAGGGGGGAGTCGAGACCCTATTTCTGTCTAGGGTTACTCCCTCTGCCTTTAGCCTTAGGAGGAGCCGACTTTCCTCTGCCCATAGGTTTGGGTGTAAAAGAGGGGCAGCTGGGGTTCTTGGCTGGCAGTGGAGATGCGGTTGTTGCCTTGGGTTGTGAAGTTGGCTGCTATTGCATTGGACGAAAGGAAGCAGCCTTTTGCATTGCAGTGTCCTGCGTCTCCTTCCTCCAAGTCTCTAAGGTGGAGGAGACTGCTTGTCTAGAGAGGAGGAGAGGTTGTAGGAGATCAGAGTTCCTCAAATCAGATTTCTCAGATTTTCCGATGCTCCTATGCAGTCTGGAGACTACCGATTCCCTCCTTTTGAGAATCCAGTTGCCCCACATCGTTGCAGCCGTAGAAGTTAGAAAGTCCATTGTCTTGGCCCCAGCAGCCAGGACTTCCTGCAGAGACTGCATGGAATTTTGGTTTGAAAGGTCTTCGTGACTTGCAAGGTAGCCCACTGTGCCAGACCATGTGTCAAACCAGGATAGTGCCTCTAGAAGAGACATTGACGCTGCTTCCATTGTCGAGGCTTCTGCTGCGGTAAAGGAGACTGGAAGGGAAGAGTCTCTCTCTGCAGAGCAGCCAGGTGTAAGCCTTGCTGTGAGGGGATCAAGTGTCAGAGGCTTAGGGTTGGCGTCTCTGACCTTGTAAAAACGCCTTTGCCTCGAAAAAGGAAACTGCAGCATCTCATGGGATCCTTAAGACATCAAGGAATTCGTTTCACCTGACACCTGAGACCGCCTGCGAGACCTTCCACAGACGGCCTGCAGTGTGAATAGACCAGGGAAGTTCGATTCTGGTCTTAGGGTTAGGTGGAGGACGACATAGTCTGTCTAAAGCTGGAGCGTCGGTATGACGAGGCGACAGGTGTAAATCTCCGAGACCTGAGATATTACACATCGTTCTTAGAGCCCTCAGATAGGCGGACTCTAAGTCTTTTAATGGTAGTTCCTCCGAGGAATCCTCAGGTCGCGCTAATTCCTCGTGAGGGAGGGCGGTAGAAGCCCCAATGTCTGAAGGTAACGGCGAGGTAACATACTCCATTGCCGACAATCCAGAGGAAGGCTGAGCGCTGGTTGATGGCACCGCGCGCGCAAGATCCTGCCTGGAAGTTGAAGGTTTAGGGGAAGACGACCGAATTATCGGTACTGTCTCAATAAGAGAATGCGTTGATCGGCGGCCTGGCCTTTCACCTCTGTTCTCAGCCGAAGAGGAGAAGGGCTGAACCCCTGTGTATTCTTCCGAAGTTCTCGCGAAGCCCATATTTCGTAATTCATTAGAAAGTACGGGAATGGGTGCTGTTCTGTCTGAAACGCGAGGGCGCGGAGAATGACCTCGCGCGCTTGGAAGTTTGACGTACGGGAGCACTCTCTCTCTCATGATACTAAATGACGGCGAGAAGAAGTGTTCTCTCTCGCCTTCACAGTGCAAGCTGAGCTTCTCGCGAAGGAATGTGAAGGAGAGGAATCATGCTCAGTGTTCTCTTCCCTTGGTTGCGCTCTGGGGATGATCAGATTTAACCTCGCCCCAACGGGAGCGCTTACTGCGCTTGAAAGAACTCTCTCGTGAAGAAGAGCGCGAACGTTTCGTAGAGCTCTTCTTATAGCGCCTAGATGATTCCCCGCGAGAGGAAGACGATCGCGAAGCCGAACGATAACGCGAGGAAATATTACTCCTATGTTTATGACGAGAGCGCTTATCGTGTATCGGCGAGACATTTCGTGAAGAGATAGAAGGCGAGGAAGAACGAGAACCAGGAAGTCCAAGGGCAGGCCATACCGCTCGCACGTTATCGGGAATAGAAGCGGTAATAGAATTATTTCCGATGACGGACGAAACTATCCCACTGGGGGGGGGGGGGGGGGGGGGGGCAACTTGATTCGCCTGCCCCGGGGGAATGGGTGTTAAGTCAATGGTGCCGCTCTTCCTTGACTTCTCCCCGGAGGAAGGAGGCAAGGAAGAGTCCGAAGTCTGAAGGAAGAGATCGAGGGGCAGAAGAAGAGGCCCGAGACTCCTTACCTTTCGACGGCGAATCTGGAGGCAACGAATCCTTCTAGGATTTCTTCTTCTTCCTCTTCATGAACTTATCCCACTGCGTAGGCGACCATTCCTTACATACTTGGCAGGGGGAGTCTTCAGTACACCTTTGACCTCTGCATGAAGGGCATAGGGAATGAGGATCCACCTCCAGTGGAGACATAAATGTGCCACAAGATTTCGGAGGAATCCCGGGACACTTTCTCAAATTAGAGGACATCACATCTAATTAAAGAGAAAAAAGAAAAAGTTAATAAAAAACACACTTAAAGAAAGGCTAGTCTGCCAGTCAAACAAAAGCGGGAGCAGCGGTGTTACCACTGCAACGGCTAGAATTCCATTGAAGGTACTCAGTAGCTACTGGCCGGCAGTCCCCCACCCACAACAGGGGGATAGCTACCAGCCCGGTCGTCAACGACCTTGTTAAGGTTTTCTGCCGTATTTTCCAGCTCGCGCTAGAATATCTCCTATAGTAAAGAATTGGGGTTTGTATTTAGTGTAGGAACAATCAAAAATTTTCTATTGCTGGCTTTCTCAACACGTAGGGGAGTTTCATCATGCAGAGGGAAGATGGAGCGTGGAGTGACATCATCAAGCACACGGCGTGTCCAGCCTTATTGTGCTGAACGTCAAGCCTGTGAAAAGTAATTAACCCTGGCTTTGTCCTACTCGACTTCTCAGTTCTGACAGGCCTGGAAGAAGAGGACAAAATAAAAGAATAGCTTGGCTTTGGCAAGCTTTGGGGTGTGGACACAACTGAAGAGGTCCGACAATCTTTGTCATAAGCTACTAGAGTCCTTGAGATTCTGAAGAAGAGATCGCTGCTTATGTCCTATATGCATACGAGGCAAGCCCAGCTCTTGTGAACGAGCTGGGGACTGGTAAAGTCTAACAACAAGGCAGCCTCAGAACTAGGGGGAAAAGCCATCTCATCTCTACGGTTCCGCAAACAGGAATGTGAATAGGCTTTTGACGCTCGAATTGGACTTGCTTCCAAAAACAGATAGATCTTCTCCTAAACATCTTTCACATACTGAACACTCATGGGGGATCTGTCCAAAACATGATAATCAGGCACTGGGACCTAGCTTAGGGCTCGTGGCAGCTGCAGCCAAGGTATTCTCTACAAGTACCGGCTCAAGCTCACACCATACAAAATCGACACTATCAAAATTACGATGGCCGTCACCCTTTGTGGATGGAGTTTCAGTGGACTCTTGGCACAGAGTATCAGGGAAAAACCTTCGTCGCAGAGACAAGCATTCACTATCAACCACTGTTGGGAGAAGATAAAGGAGCTACCTCACTTAGTTTCCTGCAACGAGAATAATATCTTTCCCACTGGAAGGATGGCCGCTCCCAACAATACTTACATGGTGATTCCACTGAATATTTCTTGCTTTAGCAAGAGGGGCAAACAAGCTGTGGATCTCCACCCAGCTCATGAGGGTGCCACAAGGACAACTGTCACGGCCGGGGCAAGAACACCAGCGAAGAGACTCACTAGCCACAAAGCACTCACTTGTAACTCATAGATAATGAATGGTAACGCAAGTGACCGTGAATAATGAAGAGCACATAAGCCACAAGCACTAAATACTATAAGGATAAGCAAAGTTAATGCGGTTAGATCATATAGGAAGTGAGGATGTGTCATCTTAACTTCTAGGCAAGGAGTGTAGTAAAGAGCATCATGAGTGGGCGCCTTGTACCACATGCACTGTGGTTACTTAGCAACTGTAGCATGATGCAATCAAACTTTTTTCCTCAATTGTCTGGTTGTAGAAAATGAGACTATGAGTAACCGATATAAATGACTCATAAATTTGTACCTGCGTAGGAATAAAAAATATTATAAAATATTTCAAAAGTCAGTTACTATACCCACCTTTATGACCGCGATCACTTTTTTCAACAGATTCCACTTTTGTGACTACATATTGACCTTTCTTGAAGAGAGATTGCAAGGAAAAAATTTCATCTTCTCCTTCATCAGCATTACTGGATTCAGTTACCTAAATGAAATTGACATAATAAAAATAGCTAATACTGTATAGTATTTCATTATATAGATCACATTCCTTTATGTTCTGACGAGTTATTTTACAAGAAGTAAACATGACATAACTGAAAAAAAAAGGCTGTAAAATTACAAAGTGAGCAAAATTTACAATAATTATCATCATCATTAGCCGAGCTACAACAGGTTGGAAAAGCATAATGCTATAAGCCCAAGCACTCCGATAATGAAAGCAGTCGAGAGCTGATAGGAGTTAGAGAAATCCTAAGCAATCTTAAATGAGAGAGGTTTGAGTCTCTATATCTTCAACTTTTGTAGAGATAGTGTATGAAAGACAAACAGACAGAGACAGGCAAGTAAGGAAATTCAATAAAAAATTCTAAAACTTCCCCTTGTATTTTAATCCCTGCACTGCCTGAGGAATGGACCCCATACTCTAGTTGACAGTTTTATGTACTTTAACGGATAAAATCAAATGAATAAGCAGAGAACTACAGAAGCAACGGGAGCTGAAAGATAAAACTATTAATGTATTCTAACCTTTTTCAGGAGAGCAGTATAAGACCGACTTATTCGTGTGATTGGGACCTTTCCAGAAACCATAAAAGGAAGACTCACACCTAAGTCATATTTAGTGATGTTGTGTATGCAACCGATGGTGACTAGTCCAGGTGGCAAATTCTGCAAAATACAAAATTATAAAACAATCTGAAAATTCCCCCTTTAAACCCCCAGTAAATCAATGGAAATAAGAAAAGTAACATCATGTAAATAAATCAATGGAAATAAGAAAAGTAACATCATGTAAATAAATCAATGGAAATAAGAAAAGTAACATCATGTAAAATTTTACACACACAAAAAAATAAATTAATGATTATTATAATTTTAATACCGTTATTACAAGAAGAGGCAAAACCTGATAAATGGGAGTTAGGAGTGTTGGTGTAAATAGCAAAAAAGGAGACCTGTCCAGGAAGATCTGGATGTAAAGGATGGTCAGAATTATAAAAAATCTTATGCAACATGCATTATAAACTAACTGAACGACGGTGCCAGAGATTAATATATAGATCAGGAATAAGAAATTTAATAGACCGTAAGTTCCTCTCCAACAAATTAAGATGAGAATCAGTAGCTGAAGACCAGAAAGGAGAAAAATACTCAAAACAAGGTAGAATCAAAGAATTAAAACACTTCTGAATAGATTGATCACAAAAAAATCTTAAAAGACTCCCAATAAGCCAATTTTTTGTGCAATTGAAGAAGAAGACCTAATGTGTTTCTCAAAAGTAAATTTGCTATCAAGACTCACACCTAAAATCTTAAAAGAAACATTATCAATGCTGAGATCCGGATGTTGACGAACCACTATCCTTGACCTACTTACAATCATAGTTTGAGTTTCGTTAGGATTCAACTTCATACCCCAAAATTTGCACCATGCACTAATTTTAGCTAAATCTTTATTTAGGGATTCATCAACCCCAGATCTACATTCAGGAGATGAAATTGATGTAAAAAGAGTAGCATCATCTGCGTATGCAACAAGGTTGTTTTCTAGGCCAAACCACATGTCATGTGGGTATAGTATGAAAAGTATTGGATTGAATTCCCTGTTCTAGGCTTTTAGAAGAAAGTCTTTGGAGACCACACAGCACCTTAACTCTGATAATATCATTATAACTTCCTTCCTCTCTTAAAGACATACGGAAAGTCATTTGCATGTGAAAGATTCAAATCATACATAAAAGGAATACAAAGATGGTGGCTAGCTACTAAAAATTAAAGCTGTCCTTTAGACTAGTATATTAAACATAAACTGATCCATCAACTTATTGAAACAGGTAAGAGTTCTCAAGTTTATTCCAATTATAAATGATTTTGCTTTGTCTAAAATGAACAACATCAGCACTAAATTAAGCAAACTTGATATCTACACACCTTCAACATCACACCAAGTGCAGTATGCCTTTGAATAACAATAAAATAATACATACATTATACACATACCAAGGCACTTCCCCAATTTTGGGGGGTAGCCGACATAAAACAAATGAAACAGAAAAGGGGGACCTCTCCTCTCTACATTCCTCCCAGCCTGGCAAGGGATTTAACCGAGTTTGGCTGGTACTGCTAGGGTGCCACAGACCACCCTCCCACGTTATCCACCACAGATGACGCTTCATAACGCTGAATCCCCTACTGCTGCTACCTCCACGGTCATCCAAGGAACCGGAGGAAGCAGCAGGGCCTACCGGAATTGCATCACAATCACTCGCCATTCATTAGTATTTCTAGCACGCTCTCATGCCTCTCACACATCTATCCTCCTATCACCCAGAGCTTCCTTCACTCCATCCATCCACCCAAAACTTGGCCTTCCTCTTGTACTTCTCCCATCAACTCTTGCATTCATCACCTTCCTTAGCAGACAGCCATTTTCCATTCTCTTCATATGGCCAAACCACCTCAACACATTCATATCCACTCTAGCTAACTCATTTCTTACACCCGTTCTCACCCTCACTACTTCGTTCCTAACCCTATCTACTCGAGATACACCAGCCATACTCCTTAGACTCTTCATCTCAAACACATTCAATTTCTGTCTCTCCGTCACTTTCATTCCCCACAACTCCAATTCATACATCATAGTTGGTACAATCACTTTCTCATACAGAACTCTCTTTACATTCATGCCCAACCCTCGATTTTTTACTACTCTCTTAACAGCCCCCAACACTTTGCATCCTTTATTCACTCTCTGACGTACATCTGCTTCCACTCCACCATTTGCTGCAACAGACCCCAAGTACTTAAACTGATCCACCTCCTCAAGTAACTCTCCATTCAACCTGACATTCAACCTCGCACCACCTTCCCTTCTCGTACATCTCATAATCTTATTCTTACCCACATTAACTCTCAACTTCCTTCTCTCACACACCCTTCCACATTCTGTCACTAATCAGCCAAGCTTCTCTTCCGCGTCTGCAACCAGTACAGTATCATCCGCAAACAACAACTGATTTACCTCCCATTCATGGTCATTCTCGTCTACCAGTTTCAATGCTCTTCCAAGCACTCGAGCATTCACCTCTCCATCAATATACAAGTTAAACAACCACGGTGAAAATCACACATCCATGTCTCGGCCCCACTCTCGCCGGAAACCAATCGCTCACTTTATTTCCTATCCTAACATATGCTTTACTACCTTCGTAGAAACTTTTTACTGCTTGCAACAACCTTCCACCAACTCCATATAACCTCATCACATTCCACATTGCTTCCCTATCAACTCTATCATACGCTTTCTCCAAATCCATAAACGCAACATACACCTTACCTTTTGCTAAATATTTCTCGCATATCTGCTTAACTGTAAAAATCTGATTCATGCAACCCCTACCTCTTCTAAAACCACCCTGTACTTCTAAGATTGCATTCTCTGTTTTATCCTTAATCCTATTAATCAGTACTCTACCATACACTTTTCCAACTACACTCAACAAACTAATACCTCTTGAATTACAACACTCATGCACATCTCCCTTACCCTTATATAGTGGTACAATACATGCACAAATCCAATCTACTGGTACCATTGACAACACAAAACACATATTAAAAAATCTCACCAACCATTCAGGTACAATCACACCCCCTTCCTTCAACATCTCAGCTCTCACACCATCCATACCAGATGCTTTTCCTACTCTCGTTTCATCTAGTGCTCTCCTCACTTCCTCTCTTGTAATCTCTTTCTCATTCTCATCTCCCATCACTGGCACCTCAACACCTGCAACAGCAATTATATCTGCCTCCCTATTATCCTCAACATTCAGTAAACTTTCAAAATACTCCACCCACCTTTTCCTTGCCTCCTCTCCTTTTAACAACCTTCCACTTCCATCTTTCACTGTCTCTTCAATTCTTGAACCAGCCTTCCTTACTCTCTTCACTTCTTTCCAAAACTACTTCTTATTCTCTTCATATGAATGACCCAGTCCCTGACCCCACCTCAGGTCAGCTGCCCCCTTTGCCTCACTTACCTTGCGCTTTACTTCTACATTTTTCTCTATATTTTTCATACTTCTCTACACTATTACTCTGCAGCCATTCTTCAAAAGCCCTCTTTTTCTCTTCCACTTTTACCTTCACTCCTTCATTCCACCATTCACTGCCCTTCCTCATGCTGCCTCCAACAAACTTCTTGCCACACACATCACTTGCAATCCCAATAAAATTTTCTTTTACTAACTTCCACTCCTCCTCTAAATTACCAGTTTCTCTTACTTTCACTTCGTCATATGCCATTTTCAACTTTTCTTGATATTTACTTTTAACCCCTGGTTTTATTAGCTCTTCAACCCTCACTAGCTCCCTTTTACATCCACCTACTCTATTCCCCCACTCTTTTGCTGCAACTAATTTTCCTTCCACCAAAAGATGATAAGACATACCGTTAGACATACCCCTAAACATGTGCACGTCTTCCAATCTTCCAAACATTCTTTTAGTTATCAAAACATAATACATTAATGCCCTTTCTACCACTCTTCCATTTGCCACTCTTACCCATGTATACTAGTTTTTATCTTTCTTTTTGAAAAAGCTAGAACTTATCACCATCTCTTGCTCAACACACATTATCTACCAGTCTCTCACCACTCTCATTTACACCTGGTACGCCATACTTCCCAATGACACCTTCTACCTCTCCAGCGCCCATTCTAGCATTTAAGTCACCCATGACAACTACATAATTCCTTCTACCCAGTCCTTCTACACACCTAGTTAATTCATTCCAGAACTCATTCCGCTCTTCTTCACTTTTCTCACAACCTGGCTCATACGCACTGACAAAAGCCCAACATTTCCTACCCAACCTAACCCTTACCCACATTAACTTAGATGATATCTCCTTCCATTCCACTACTTTACCTGTCATCCATTCACTCAGCAATAAAGCCATACCTTCTCTTGCTCTTCCCCTTTCAATCCCAGACACTCTACCAGACATTCCCCTTTTATCTTTGTCTCACACAAAGCCAATATATCCATCCTTCTATTCCTAAACATACTTCCAATCTCACATCTTTAACTCTCTATCGTACTACATCCACGCACATTCAAACACCCCAAAACTAGAGTGCGGGGAGCAGTCACTCTCCCCCTAGCTCCACCTCTTTGATGTCTCACAGGGTTATAATACACGAGAGAAATATAACCTGCCTTAAAAGTATAATTATCCAAAACGAAAAACACCTAGAACTAGAGAGCGAAAAAATAAATGTAACTCTACACCACCAGTTTCTTAGCTTGAACTCACCTGGTACGACAGTGGTTCAAAATAAACCACCACTTCATCAGAAAACTTTTGCTTCTTCAATTCAAAATCATCTTCATCTATTGATTCCTTCTTTCTCTTCACAGACTTTTTTGGTTTACTTCTTTTCACCTATAAAGAAAAAATTTAAGATAAATGAGAGCCACAGAAAATTTCATGCCCTCATAAAGGAACATAACAGAAAAAAACTTTAATCACCAGATAATCAAATTAATCATGAGCAGTTTCAAGACATTAAACAAAAGTTATTTAGGAGCAAATAAAAAAAATTCAGCAAAGAGAACTACAATTACATTATCTGGAATCAAAATACTGTCCTTGACATTAATTACAATCGTTCAGTTCACTTGGATATAGCCAATATGCGTGAGAGTTACATGCAAATTAGAAGTTATTAGGAAAGAGTATTGGTTATCAAAATGAATCTTTTCCTCCATGTTAAAAAAAATTGCTTACTCATGAAAGTAAAATGTTATTTTTATTACTAAAATAAATTTTTGAATATACTTACCCGATGATCATGTAGCTGTCAACTCTGTTGCCCGACAGAAATCTACGGTCGGGATACGCCAGCGATCGCTATACAGGTGGGGGTGTACACAACAGCGCCATCTGTGGTCAGGTACTCCAGTACTTCTTGTCAACAAGACCTCAATTTTCTCCTCGGTCCACTGGTTCTCTATGGGGAGGAAGGGCGGGTCATTTAAATCATGATCATCGGGTAAGTATATTCAAAAATTTATTTTAGTAATAAAAATAACATTTTTCAATATTAAACTTACCCGATGATCATGTAGCTGATTCACACCCAGGGTGGTGGGTGGAGACCAGTATACATGTTAACAAAGAAGCTAAGTATCCCGTATTTCATTTTTATTATTTTTATTAGTTATTCAAAATAACAATAAAAAAATAAATAAGTACCTGGTAAGGAAGTCGACTTGAACCCTTACTCTGCCTTTAATAAGTACGTCTTCCTTACTGAGCGTAGCGGTCCTCTTAGGATGCTGAACGACTCTTAGGTGGCTAAAGTATAAAGGGCTGCAACCCATACTAAAGGACCTCATCACAACCTTTAACCTCGGCGCTTCTCAAGAAAGAATTGAACACCCGCCAAATCAACAAGGATGTGGAAGGCTTCTTAGCCGACCGTACAACCCATAAAAAGTATTCAAGAGAAAGGTTAAAAAGGTTATGGGATTATGGGAATGTAGTGGCTGAGCCCCCACCTACTACTGCATTCGTTGCTACGAATGGTCCCAGGGTGTAGCAGTTCTCGTAAAGAGACTGGACATCTTTGAGATAGAATGATGCGAACACTGACTTGCTTCTCCAATAGGTTGCATCCATAACACTCTGCAGAGAACGGTTCTGTTTGAAGGCCACTGATGTAGCCACAGCTCTCACTTCATGTGTCCTTACCTTCAGCAAAGCAAGGTCTTCTTCCTTCAGATGAGAATGTGCTTCCCTAATCAGAAGCCTGATTTAGTAAGAAACTGAGTTCTTAGACATTGGAAGAGAAGGCTTCTTGAAAGCACACCATAAGGCTTCTGATTGTCCTCGTAAAGGTTATGACCTTTTTAGATAGTACCTAAGAGCTCTAACTGGGCAAAGTACTCTCTCCAGTTCGTTCCCCACCAAGTTGGACAGGCTTGGGATCTCGAACGACTTAGGCCAAGGACGTGAAGGAAGCTCGTTTTAGCAAAAAACCGAGCTGCAAGGAACATGTAGCCGTTTCAGATGTGAAAACTATGTTCCTGCTGAAGGCGTGGATCTCACTTACTCGTTTAGCTGTTGCCAAGCACACGAGGAAAAGAGTTTTTAATGTGAGGTCCTTAAAAGAGGCTGATTGGAGAGGTTCAAATCTTGATGACATAAGGAACCTTAGGACCACGTCTAGATTCCAGCCTGGAGTGGACAACCGACGTTCCTTTGAGGTCTCAAAAGACCTAAGGAGGTCCTGTAGATCTTTGTTGGTGGAAAGATCCAAGCCTCTGTGGCGGAAAATCGCTGCCAACATACTTCTGTAACCCTTGATCGTAGGAGCTGAAAGGGATCTTACGTTCCTTAGATGTAACAGGAAGTCAGCAATCTGGGTTACAGTGGTACTGGTTGAGGAAACTGCATTGGCCTTGTACCAGCTTCGGAAGACTTCCCATTTAGACTGATAGACTCTGAGAGAGGATGTCCTCCTTGCTCTGGCAATCGCTCTGGCTGCCTCCTTCGAAAAGCCTCTAGCTCTTGAGAGTCTTTCGATAGTCTGAAGGCAGTCAGACGAAGAGCGTGGAGGTTTGGGTGTACCTTCTTTACGTGAGGTTGACGTAGAAGGTCCACTCCTAGAGGAAGAGTCCTGGGAATGTCGACCAGCCATTGCAGTACCTCTATGAACCATTCTCTCGCGGGCCAGAGGGGAGCAACCAACGTCAGCCGTGTCCCTTTGCGAGAGGCGAACTTCTGAAGTACCCTGTTGACAATCTTGAACGGCGGGAATGCATACAGGTCGAGATGGGACCAATCCAGCAGAAAAGCATCCACGTGAACTGCTGCTGGGTCTGGAATCGGAGAACAATACAACGGGAGCCTCTAGGTTATCGAGGTAGCGAACAGATCTATGGTTGGCTGACCCCACAGGGCCCAAAGTCTGCTGCAAACATTCTTGTGAAGGGTCCACTCTGTGGGGATGACCTGACCCTTCCGGCTGAGGCGATCTGCCATGACATTCATATCGCCCTGAATGAACCTCGTTACCAGCGTGAGCTTTCGATCTTTTGACCAGATGAGGAGGTCCCTTGCGATCTAGAACAACTTCCTCGAATGAGTCCCTCCCTGCTTGGAGATGTAAGCCAAGGCTGTGGTGTTGTCGGAGTCCACCTCCACCACCTTGTTAAGCTGGAGGGACTTGAAGTTTATCAAGGCCAGATGAACGCCAACAGCTCCTTGCAATTGATGTGAAGTGTCCTTTGCTCCTGATTCCATGTTCCCAAGCATTCCTGTCCGTCCAAAGTCGCACCCCAGCCCGTGTCTGATGCGTCCGAGAAGAGACGGCGGTCGGGTTTCTGAACAGCCAAAGGTAGACCTTCCTTGAGAAGAAAACTGTTCTTTCACCACGTTAGAGTAGACCTCATCTCTTCGGAAACAGGAACTGAGACCGTCTCTAGCGTCATGTCCTTTATCCAGTGAGCAGCTAGATGATACTGAAGGGGGCGGAGGTGGAGTCTCCCTAACTCGATGAACAGGGCCAGCGATGAAAGTGTCCCTGTTAGACTCATCCACTACCTGACTGAGCATCGGTTCCTTCTCAGCATGCTCTGGATGCATTCTAGGGCTTGGTAGATCCTTGGGGCCGACGGAAAAGCCCGAAAAGCTCGACTCTGAAGCTCCATACCCAGGTAGACAATGGTCTGGGATGGGACGAGCTGGGACTCCTCTAAATTGACCAGGAGGCCCAGTTCCTTGGTCAGATCCATAGTCCATCTGAGATTCTCCAGACAGCGACGACTTGTGGGAGCTCTTAAAAGCCAGTCGTCTGACGGAGCCGGACACAAGATCATGGTACTGCTGCACAGTCTGTGAACTGTCAACCATGGGGAAGCGAGGAAGTACAGCGACAACCCGAAACTGTCTAGACTGTCTGGGTAGTACAGACAACTCCTTATCGGGTTGCTGAGGTTGCCGCACTGCGTCACAACAAGTCACCTCTGCTGGTTGTTGAACGTCTTCCCAGTGACACACTGACTCCGTAAACAAAAATCCTCTAACAAGGACTAAGCTTGGACTGCATGTCTTGCAACAAAGCTCAAGGTCTATGGGAGCAGGTGTGGCAACAGACGGGGTTAGCGACTGAAGCGGAACCATTACCCTCCCTGGAAGCATGTTATGCTTAAATAAAAGTCCATAGGAGGCTAAGCAGCTTAAGGCTCCTCTCTAAATGACAGAGTCCTCAAGGGAATGTCAGAAGGAGGGAGAATAGCACTTTCTCATCTACAGGAACCATATCCGAGAAAAGCTAAGTTCTCTCAGTGAGGGTTTCACTGGTGCAAAAGCAGCAGACCAGAAGGCAACGTTATGAAACTGCTTGACAGTCTTGTGAGTTGGCAACAACCAAAGATGTGTGATTGAGGAGCATGCGGTAAGGTATGCAGAGCATGCTGTAAGGTATGCAGAGCATGCTGTATGCAGAGCATGCTGTAAGGAATGCAGAGCATGTTGTATGCTGTAAGGTATGCAGAGCATGCTGTAAGGTATGCAGAGCATGCTGTATGTAGAGCATGCTGTAAGGTATGCAGAGCATGTTGCATGGCATGCGGCTTATGCTGCATGGGATGAGGCTCATGCTGCATGGGATGAGGCTCATGCTGCATGGTATGAGGCTCATGCCATGGGTTGAGGAGGATGCCGCATAGCATGAGGCTCCTGCCTCATGGGTTGAGGAGGTTGCCGCATAGCATGAGGCTCCTGCCTCATGGGTTGAGGAGGATGCCGCATAGCATGAGGCTCCTCATAGCATGAGGCTCCTGCCTCATGGGTTGAGGAGGATGCCGCATTTGAGGAGGTTGCCGCATAGCATGAGGCTCCTGCCTCATGGGTTGAGGAGGATGCCGTATAGCATGAGGCTCCTCATAGCATGAGGCTCCTGCCTCATGGGTTGAGGAGGATGCCGCATAGCATGAGGCTCCTGCCTCATGGGTTGAGGAGGATGCCGCATAGCATGAGGCTCCTGCCTCATGGGTTGAGGAGGTTGCCGCATAGCATGAGGCTCCTGCCTCATGGGTTGAGGAGGATGCCGCATAGCATGAGGCTCCTGCCTCATGGGTTGAGGAGGTTGCCGCAAAGCATGAGGCTCCTCATAGTGCTGGAACCCGGCAACTCCCGATGCGGCAGCTCACGCATGAAAGCAGGAGGCGCAGCAAGAACATGCGTCTGGCAGGGTGGACTGCGCATCGGAGGTGGAGCTCTCACAGGTGGAGGGTGGGAGCAGGCAGCCGCAGTATCTGCTGAGCGCACAACCTCGGCGGGTTGTAGGTTAACAGGCTGCATTGTCAACCTTCCAGCATGATACTCCTGTATGAAGGAGCAAGCTGAGACTGTATATTCTGCAGCATGGACCACTAGGATCTATGAAAGACAACAACAAACGGAGCTACTGTCCGTTGTGACTGAGGGTCTAAAACAGCTGGTGCGGCAACAGACGGAGTTACTGCCTGTTGCGGTACCACCTTGCCTCTCTGGGAGGTGTGCAGTTGTCGTACTGCAGCAAGTCTGAACTGACCCAGTGGCTACACCTAGGCCGTTGGACTTGCGCGGAAGGGACCGACGTGCACTTAAAAGCTGCAAGATTTGGTCCATGGTTTCTGCGAGAAACCTCTTCCGCAGACGAGGAATAAATGGGCTCTCTCGTCTTTGTGTAGGTGGGGTGATCACGTCTGCAACGTGAGTGGATACACCCGAAACCACGGAGGGAAACGTCTGTTCGTCGATCAAGGCCTGATGAACCCATAAGTCCTTCGACATTACTTCTCCCCTGGGCTTGGGAGCTTGTAAGAGGTCCCAGACTAGGCGAACAACTGGCACGAACAGACGAACCCTCGAACGCAACACTGTAACACTTTGCGCTTATCACTTTATCACTTTTGATTTTCTGTTTGCACTTATTTCACTGAACTCGAAACTTTAAGTGGTTTGTACCTGAAACACGCAATCCTATCCTTCATTAAAAGTTAGTAATTGCGAAAACAGTATTACAATGTAACAGAAAAACATAATGAAAGATAAAGAATTCAGTGGCTGGAAAAGAGACTAAACACTAGATCAAATAAACTACGTTTAAAATCTCTCACCGCATAAAGACTGGGAACAAGAATAAAACTCTAGAAACGTTTTACCTTCTTCCCCTAAAGAGACTAGGGAGAAGAGCAAAAACGATAACAACGTTACCCGCTTGAACGAAACGTTTATCCTCCTCTCTCTCCCTCCGTCTCTATCTCTCTCTCTCTCTCTCTTGACTTAGAACCTGAGAGAAGAGCCCAATTATATATCTCGTTAAAACATATTATTTGTTAAAGGAAAAAACAAAGATTTCCCAAATAAAAAGTTCCTTTATTAGAATTAAAACCATTTAAGCTAAGAAAGAATGAACAAAACGCTAGAATCGGTTTACTCTTACTGCAACGTGAAACCGTGAATACTCTCTCTCTATCGTAACGATAGAGCGCAAGTTGAACGTTCTGAACGTCAACAACTGCGGAGACAAAACAAAACGTTAGTTCAACTTTGAAAAACAGTACGAGACTATCAAAGAAATTCTTTCAAAAACATTAAAATTAAAATAGCATAAAATCTTAACAGGAAAAACGAAATGACGGGCTCAATGTTAATTAACTTCGGTTCCAAGTAATGACCGCCTACTATTAGGAAAGGTCGCATATAAACAAACATAAAAATTAATTTTTATAAGTTTATAATAAAAGGAAGTTAATCGAAGAGGCCTATAAAAGGCGGAGAGATATAAAATAAATCTATAACTTTGTTAAGCAAAATTAAGAAAGAGAGTCTATACTCTCTTCGACACCAACACTTTCGTCTAAGGGAAGGGTCGGCCATTTAAAAGTGAAAGAGAGTTCATACTCTCTTCGTCACCATAATTAAATCAAATTAATTCCAAAAGCTAGCTAAGCTAATGATAAAGCTTCCTGAATAGCGAAAGCTAAACTCTAGAGCAAATACATCACCAAATCGTGAACAATAACTCCAGAATCAACAGCGTATCCAAGTAGGTCTAGCCGGTGGCACGACAGAGGAAAAATTGAGGTCTTGTTGACAAGAAGTACTGGAGTACCTGACCACAGATGGCGCTGTTGTGTACACCCCCACCTGTATAGCGATCGCTGGCGTATCCCGACCGTAGATTTCTGTCGGGCAACAGAGTTGACAGCTACATGATCATCGGGTAAGTTTAATATTGAAAAATAAACATTTACATGCCTCCAAGGTAGTTATGGTTTTCCTAAAATAAATCCAATAACTATTTTATTTATAGTATTCTAATGCCATTTTCAGTTTCTTTATAAGTTTATTCTTTTGTTAGTTACGCGACAAAACATCAACATAAGTAGGTTGCCATTTCACATCATTGCTCCCTAGTCAAAAGTTATGATTCTGACAGTGATTTTGATGGCTAAGATCACACAAGGATCAATTAACTAATTTCAACTATTGTCAATAGGAAAATGGGAAAAATTATATTTTAATTATAAAATAAATTTTTGAATATACTTACCCGGTGAATATATAATAGCTGCAACTCTGCGGCTCGACAGAAAACACACTCAAAAAACTCGCGAGCGATCGCTATGAAGGTTGCGGGTGTGCCCACCAGCGCCAACTGTCGGCCAGATACCACTCTTGTATGTAAACAAAACCTTCAATTCTTCTCGTCCCGCTGTGTCTCTATTGGGGAGGAAGGGAGGGTCATTTAATTTATATATTCACCGGGTAAGTATATTCAAAAATTTATTTTATAATTAAAATATCATTTTTAAATATTTAACTTAGCCGGTGAATATATAATAGCTGATTCACACCCAAGGAGGTGGGTAGAGACCAGAGTTAATTATGTTTACAGCGTATAAGCTAAGAGTTTTTTCATTTTGACAGTTATCAATATAACAAAACCAAAATAAATAGGTACCTGGTAAGGAAGTTGACTTAGACGATTACTCTGCCTTGTAAGTCTGTCTTCCTCACGGAGCCCAGCGATCCTCTTAGGATGCTGACAGACTCCCAGGAGCTGAAGTATCAAGGGCTGCAACCCATACAACAGTACCTCATCAAAACCCCTAATCTGGGCGCTCTCAAGAAATGACTTTGACCACCCGCCAAATCAACCAGGATGCGAAAGGCTTCTTAGCCTTCCGAACAACCCATAAAACAATATTAAAAACATTTCAAGAGACAGATTAAAAGGATATTGGAATTAGGGAAGTGTAGTGGTAGAACCCTCACCCACTACTGCACTCGCTGCAACGAATGGACCCAGTGTGTAGCAGTCCTCGTAAAGAGTTTGGACATCTTTTAAGTAAAATGACGCGAACACTGACTTGTTTCTCCAAAAAGTCGCGTCCATAATACTTTGCAGAGATTTATTTTGCTTGAAGGCCACGGAGGTTGCTATATCTCTAACTTCGTGCGTCTTAACCTTAAGCAAACATCGGTCTTTCTCATTCAAGTGAGAATGAGCTTCTCGTATTAAAAAAATCTGATAAAATATGACAAAGAATTCTTTGACATAGGCAATGAAGGTTTCTTAACTGAGCACCATAATGCCTCAGATTTCCCTCGTAATGACTTAGTACGAGCTAAATCGAACTTAAGAGCTCTAACAGGACATAATACTCTTTCCAGTTCGTTGCCTACGATCTCTGATAAGCAAGGAATATCAAAAGATTTAGGCCAAGGACGAGAAGGCAGTTCATTTTTGGCCAGGAAACCAAGTTGAAGTGAACAAGTGGCTTTTTTCTGTAGAAAAGCCGATGTTCTTACTGAAGGCATGAAGTTCACTGACCCTTTTAGCTGAAGCCAAGCACACTAGGAAAAGTGTCTTGAGGGTGAGATCCTTCAGGGAGGCTGAATGTAATGGCTCAAACCTGTCTGACATGAGGAACCTTAGGACCACGTCTAAGTTCCATCCAGGAGTTGCCAAACGACGTTCCTTAGAGGTCTCGAAAGACTTAAGGAGATCTTGGAGATCTTTATTGTTGGAAAGATCTAAGCCTCTATGTCGAAAGACCGAAGCCAACATGCTTCTGTAGCCCTTAATCGTGGGAGCTGAAAGGGAGCGAACCTTTCTCAGATGTAAAAGAAAATCTGCGATTTGGGCTACAGAGGTACTGGACGAGGACACAGATGCTGACTTGCACCAGTCTCGAAAGAATTCCCACTTCGACTGGTATACTCTAATGGTAGAAGCTCTCCTAGCTCTTGCAATCGCACTGACTGCCTCCTTCGAAAAGCCTCTAGCTCTTGAGAGTCTTTCGATAGTCTGAAGGAAGTCAGACGTAGAGCGGGGAGGCTTTGATGGACATTCTTTACGTGGGGCTGACGTAACAGATCTACCCTTAGAGGAAGACTTCTTGGAAAGTCTACCCGCCATTGAAGTACCTCGGTGAACCACTCTCTCGCGGGCCAGAGGGTAGCAACCAACGTCAACCTTGTCCCTCCGTGAGAGGCGAACTTCTGCAGTACATTGTTGACTATCTTGAATGGTGGGAATGCATATAAGTCCATAAAAGACCAATCCAGTCGAAACGCGTCTATGTAGATTGCTTCTGTATCTAGGACTGGAGAGCAAAAGATTGGTAACCTTTTGGTCAACGAGGAGGCAAAGAGGTCTATGGTGGGTTGACCCCAAGTAGCCCAAAGACTCTTGCCCACGTCCTTGTGGAGGGTCCATTCCGTGGGTATCACCTGACCCCTCCGACTGAGACAGTCTGCCAAGACGTTCAAGTCCCCCTGGATGAATCTCGTCAACAGGGAGATGCCTCGAATTCTTGACCGTAAGAGAAGGTCCCTTGCGATCTCAAGCAGCGTGAAGGAGTGTGTGCCTCCTTGCTTGGAGATGTACGCCAAAGTTGTGGTGTTGTCTGAGTTGACCTCTACCACTTAGTTTCGAAGACGCTTTCTAATATCATCAAGGCCAAGTGGACTGCTAATAGCTCCTTGCCGTTGATGTGCATGCTCTTCTGACTTGAGGTCCACAGACCCGAGCATTCCCGACCGTCCAGGGTCGCACCCCAACCCAAACCCGACGCGTCTGAGGACAACACGTGGTTTGGGTTCTTGACTGCTAGGGATAGTCCCTCTCTCAGACTGATATTGCTGTCCCACCATTCAGGCATGCCTTTATTGGTTCGGAGACTGGGAATGATACCGTCTCTAATGTCTTGTCCTAGTTCCAGTGAGAGGCTAGATGGAACCGGAGAGGCAGAAGGGGTAGTCTCCCTAGTGAGACAAACTGCTCCAGGGATGAGAGAGTCCCTACGAGACTGTTCCAACTCCTGACTGAATAAACGTTTTCTTTTCAGCATTAGTTGGACTTCGAGCAGGGCTTGACTGCGAATCTCCATCCCCAAAAATAGAATAATCTGGGATGGGATCAGTTGGGACTTTTAGGTTGACCAAAAGTCCCAACTCCCTGGCCAGACTCAACGTCCAATGTAGATCCTGCAGACAGCGAAGGCTGGACGATGCTCTGAGAAGCCAGTCGTCCAAGTACAGGGAGGCTCGGATCCCCGATAGATGGAGGGATTTTGCCACATTCCTCATGAGCCTCGTAAACACGAGAGGCGCAGGACTGAGGCCAAAGCACAGGGCTCGAAACTGGTACCCCACATTCCTGTAAACAAACCTCAGAAACGGTTGGGAATCCGGGTGTATAGGAATGTGGAAGCATGCCTCCTGAAGGTCGAGAGAGACCCTCCAGTCGCCTTCCATAAATGCTGTCAAGACAGCCTGGTAGACTTCATCGTGAAGTTTGTCTTGACAATGAACACATTGAGCGCACTTGCCTCTTACGTACTCCTGCAGTGAACATGGCTGCCAAATCATGGAGCCATCCTTGAGGGACTTGTTCCTGCAGAGAACGTGGCTGTCAGATCATTGGAGCCATCCCTGAAAGCCTTGTTTATGCATGACATAATTGTACAGCAAAACTTCAAAGGCTCGAAAACAGCTGTGAAGTTGACCTGTAAAATCTTGGAGCGTCTCATGGCCAGGCGCCAGGGAGAGTCTATGAGGTTTGAGAAGTCTATCTGGGCAGAGGCAGGAACTCCCAAGCCGAGAACTTCTCTCGTGTCATATCAGACTCTCGCTCTATAAGCCAGTTTAAAAGAAGGGAAAGCAAAGGCTGTATCCCCCAAACTCCTCCTGGTGATAAACCAGTCGCCTAGCAAACGTAAAGCTCTCTAGGAGAGCGAGAGAGCACTAGCTTATAAAACAACGGCTTCGAAGTAGCTAGGCCTAGTGTAAGCTCTGACGTTTAGGCGAACGAGGAGCAGCAGTTACAAAAAGATCCGGACAAAGATCCTTAAAAATCAGCATGATTTATTTAAAGTCCATAGAGGGCTAAGCAGCTTTAGGCTCCTCTCCGTCTGACAGAGTCCTCAAGGGAATATCAGTAGGAGGGGGAACAGCAACTTCCTCATCTGAAGGAACCTTGTCCGATAATAGCTGAGTCTCAAGCAAGGGAGAGACCTACCGTGGTGGCAATGCTTTACAAGCAGAGTCCACACGCACTGGTGCATTAGTAGCGGACCAGGACGCAACGTCATGTAACTGCTTGACAGTCTGTGAACTGTCAACAACAACAGGTGCGAGAGACCAGAACGCAACGTCATGTAACTGCTTGACAGTCTGTGAACTGTCAACAACAACAGGTGCGTGAGGACGCACAGCGTCCATTCGAGACTGCTTTGACCGCCTAGACTGAGCAGTCAAAACAACTCTAGAATGCGGAGGTTGACGCTCAGCGTCAAAACAAGTCAACTCCGATTGTTAGCGAACGTCCTGAACGTCAACAGGAGCATCAGCAAGTGGCCTAACGTCCAAATGTGGCTGAAAATCCACACGAGACCGCATCGAGTGTGGTTCTAAACAACCTGACTGACGTGACTTAGCTACGCCAACGTCAACAGGACGCACAAAGGAACGTTAGGGTGGCTGAAAGCCAGGATCTCGATGAGATAAACGGCTAGGCTCAACGGACTTATCGGCAGAATAGTCTTCCATAAGGGAGGCAAGCTTATTCTGCATGTCTTGCCGTACAACCCATTTAGGATCAACGGGAATGGTTGCGGTAAGAGACGAGGGTAACGTCTGTGACCGCAAAACCTTGCCTACAAAAAGACTCTCGGAGTCTGTGTTACGCTTTTGTTAGGCGGCGAGCAGTCTTCCGATGACTGCATAGGGTCAGAGCTGTCCTAATGGTTAAAACCAGGACGCTGGACCTGTCCTGAAAGGACTGACTTTCGCTTAAAGGGCCTCGAAACCTTGTTTCACGGTTTCTTATGCGAAAAGCCTTCGGATGACGAGGAGAAAATCGTCTCTCTCGCCTTATGGTAGGGGTGATCTTGGTAAGATACACCCGATACCATAGAGGGAACGTCTGTTCGCTGATCAAGGCCTCTCGAACCCATAAGTCGTACGACATTACTTCTCCCCTGGGCTTGGGAGCTTGCAAGAGGTCCCGGACTAGGCGAACGACAGGCACGAACAGACGAACCCTCGGTCGCAACACTGATAACACTTTGCGCAATATCACTTTATCACTACGATTTTCTGTTTTGCACTTATTTCACTGAAATCGAATCTTTTATGATTTCTACCTGAAGCACGCAATTCTACCCTCATCAAAACGTTGTAATTGCGAAATCAGTCGTATAATGCAAGCACATTAATACCAGCAAAAAACAGTACAGTAAACATATTTTAAGATAAAAAATTCAGTGGCTGGGGAAGAGACTAAACACTAGTTCATTCAAAACTACGTTTTCAATCTCTCACCGTACATTGCCTTGGGACGAGAATAAAAAACTAAAAACGTTTTATCCTTTCTCCCCGTACAGAGACTAGGGACGAGAGTAACTCGAGAACAACGTTACCCGCTTGGGACGAGATAAAGAACGGAACGTTTTCTCTCCTCTCTCTCTCTCTCTCTCTTGATTTCGCACCTAAGAGAAGAGCCCACTTACGTTTCGTCAAAAAAACAGGTTATTTGACCAAAGGAAAAAACTGAAAGGTTTTTCAATTAAAAAGTTCCTTTAAAATAGAATTTAAAACATTTAAGCTTTGAAAGAAGAATGAACAAAACGTCAGAATCGATTTACTCTTTCTGCAAAGTGAAACCGTGATACTCTCTCTCTCTATCGTAATGATAGAGCGCAAACTGCGTAGCATAAATAAACTAAACGTTAGTTCATCTTTGAAACAGTACGAAGACTATTCAAAGAAAATCTTTCATAAAAAATCTATTAAAAAATATTCATTTAATAAGTTTTAAATCATTAGCTCTTTAAAAGCTATTTACGATTGAAAGGGCTCAACGTTGTTTAACTTCGGTTTCCAAGTTAGGACCGCCTACTCTCAGGAAAGGAGGCATATAAACAAATCATTAAAATTTATTTTGATGTTTATCATAAATGGAAAGCTAATCGAAGAGGCCTAATAAAGGCGGTTGAGATACTGTATAAAATATATTGAGGAAAATCTATAATTAATTTATAACGTGATAAGATAATTGCTAAAAGCCTAAACACACTTCCGTCTAAGGGAAGGGTCGGCCATTTAAAAGTCAAAGAAAGTCCATACTCTCTTTGTCATCAAAAATTAAATCTATCCAAAAACGAGTTCAAGATTTAAGATGAAGATAAAACACCTGCACTGCGAAAGCTCAAACCAAAATGAAGTACTTCACCAAATATGTTGAGAAAACTCCAGGTTCTACAGCGAGTATTGATACGTCTTGTCGTCAACGTCGACAGAGAAGAATTGAAGGTTTTGGTTACATACAAGAGTGGTATCTGGCCGACAGTTGGCGCTGGTGGGCACACCCGCAACCTTCATAGCGATCGCTCGCGAGTGTTTTGAGTGTGTTTTCTGTCGAGCCGCAGAGTTGCAACTATTATATATTCACCGGCTAAGTTAAATCTTTAAAAATTATAAATTCTAACATCAGAGTTTCAGCTTAACTGAAATCATACACCCACTAAATGATGGCTTGCATCCATCTAGGAACTACCTGAATGTCATAGAGGTTGCCCTTACTTTGAGTTGTCGTAAACCAAAGATTTTTAAAGGTGTACCAAACTTGAAAATTAGGGCATACACTGTATAGCTCTACTAACCCTGATGGCATGCCTAAACTTTTTACATGTTATTTCACCAAAAACTACATGACATATCATGTCCAAATAAGAAAACTGTATAACCTTACCGTAAATAAATCTCGTTCCACTTTTCCGACCATTTTCCCAGCTTGTGTTTACCACCAATTCCACCTGAAAGAAAAACTTGTCATAACTGATCGAAAATGCATGTTAGCTTAAAATATTCCCATCAAATAAAAATGACAAATTTCGAAGTACACGTACAGTAATTTATATTTTTCTAACGATACCAATCTACCACTATTTATACGGATATTACTTCGGCGAAGCTGAAAGACGAGCCATAAGACTTTTGCGTAGGTCAATGAAGCCTTGCCATGGCTGCCACCTGAGTTGCAGCCATCCTCCCACCTCTGGTATAGCAAGAGGAATGGTACTTCCTCCTAGCGAGGGTGCCGTCCTTATCCACCAGCTTTTCCCCCCCTGGTCCTTTCGGCTTCTTACCTTGAAAGCGCGGCCTGAAAGGAGGTGGACTTTTTGGCAATGTTCTGCCTTGAAGTATCCTAGGGATGGACTTCTTGGCAGTGTTCTGCCTTGAAGTATCCTCAGAGGCCTTGTGAGTTTTTCTCACCAAAGGAGAAGCTTTAGGTGCTATAGGTGCCGAGGAGGCGAATCGGAATGTTACAGCCTTCTGAAGAAGGGAGTCCTGACTCGCCTTCCTCTACTTCTCTGTAACAGCCTCCACTTCTCTATAACAACCTCCAAGTCTTTAAATAGAAACAAGGATGAGGTTTTAACAGAGCCTCTTTCATCTGCATCATTCCCGAAAACTGGAGATGATGATGTTCCGCTTCTTCAAGATCAAGTTGGCCCACTGATCGCAGCATTGCGAGTCAAGAACTCCATAGCTCTTGCGACAGGTGAAGAATTTGTTCATGAATATATGATGCTTCTCAGGGTCAGAGAGATCTTCAATCACGGCTAAATAGCCCACAGTACCCAACCAATGGTGCATCAACAAAGAAACATGAAGGGTAGCCTTCGCCAACCTCTCCATGATCAGGAGCTCCGCAACCGATAACGTCACCAACTGCATTGACAGAGCCTAGCGACAAGGCCGCCATTGCCTGGTCTAACAACAGTGGAAAAGGGAAGTCGTCTTGGACGTTGCAGTACTTTCTCAGTTTCAAGAATGGAGGAGGAACTAGCTTCGACGATTTGCTCGCCATAAGGTAGTCTTTTTACGCAGATTTGCAAGTCTACCTTGGTAATGGACAAGTGCCCGACCAAGGTAACGATAATTGTTGTCTGTTGGCACTAGGAGCGTATCATAGAAGATCTATAGCCCATCTCTCCCATGAAGAGGGGAGTGAGAGGTCTCTGAAAGTTCATTTACCAAACGAATGCAAAAAAGAACCTGCATGAAAGCAGATTCAAATGCGTGTTCCTCTGTGTCAGGAGCCTTAGGACTTGCAAGTGAGGGAAGATCACCATTCAAATTGTCTGAATCTGAATCATTGTCATATGGCTGTGTCTAGGAGGGTCGGAGCTGACCTCCTGAGCCGACACCAACGCCACTGCTAACTTAACCTGCTTTTGAAGATAGGGATCCTCCAGGAATCTGGAGGCCCATAAATTGGTTATGTATTAGCATCTCTACGTTCACAGGACTTGCCCGTCAAAGAGGTGAAAATGCTGCACATGGCCCCTTCTTACACCAAAAGCTTGGGAGGTTTTACTGAGCCCTGCACTGGGATGGAAGGTGGCACTGAAGTGGAGGTATGAGCTGTTGCCTATAGGACTCAACAAATGAAATCTCCCTCAGAGATCTCTATCTTCTATGGGTTCTGGGATGGAGAGTATCTCCTGGTGGAGGAGTGATCTGCCTTCTAAGCTGACGACACTTCTGATAAGGCTTACAGGGTATAATGCCAATTTATCCCATAACAGTGCAGGTTGGAGGCTTACAGAGTCTTGCGAGAGAGCAGCAGCGAGGTTAGGTGCGTGCTAGGTTGCAGGAAGATCATGAAGATCCCCTGCAACCTCCGAAGAGCTACAGCATACTGGCGCTTCTGAGCCACCTGAGGAGGTGGACTCCTAGGTGAGGACAACTTCTCACGTTTGCAAGGGTGTCTGCCATAGAGACCAGGTGAGACGACAAACTCAGAGGGGAGAGAATGACCAAGGTTGTCCTCTCACTGAGGAAGCTCAACAAGCATGATGGCCCCGAGGGAAGAACAAACTGGGAAGATACTCTGGCGAGCACCACCCAGCAGATCCTCTGATAGGCAAGGATCTGTGGAGAACGAAGCTCCAGAGGGCACAAGACCACGCAGGAGGTACCCCATTTTGTTGACTCAAGAGAGGGATCGGCATCAATGACCTTAGATGTCAGATAACTCATAAATAATCAATCAATTAATCAATCAAGAGGGGGACGTGCGAAAAACAAACCCCACCAGGAGAAGAAACCCTCTCCTGCTGTGCACTCCAATCTAACACCTCCAAAAGCTGGTCCTTCGATGGAGAACCCAACAGTCCCAAGGACGGCCACAAAAGGTGCATAACATCTTGTATTACAGGGGAGGAAGGAGCAACCTGACCTGAAGGTTGAGCAAGAGTCAAACAACCATCACACTAACTCAAGCGGAGTTGGATAGGAAGGTAAAAGGGGAAAGAAAAAGACTTGGACTTGGAGGAAGACCACAAAGGCAAAGAATCCCTTTTAGATTTTGTCTTCTTCCTCCTTCCAAATCAATACCCCTGGGAGGATGGCCACTTCTTACACTCTGGGCAAGGGAAAGCTTGTGTGCAGGAGTGACCTATACGTGAAGGGCAAAGACGGTGAGGGTTAGCGTATAGCTCAGACATAAAAATGCTGCAGGTGCTCCCCAGCCATGACAGGAATGAAGCCAGTTGGGAAGCAAATAAAGGGTTAAGTCTTAGTCACTAAATATATAGCAATCGGGGGGGAGGGGGAGGGATCACAACCTAGTAGCTAAGGACACAGCTTCTATAGTCAAACCAAATGAAGGTGGCAGGTGAGAGACCAATTATAAACAAGGTTTGTTTAAAATGATATTTTGATTATAAAATAAATTTTTGAATATACTTACCCAGTGAATATATAATAGCTGATGTCTCCGACGGCTCGACAGATTCCAAAAACTCGCGAGCGATCGCCGTGAAGGTTGCGGGTGTGACCACCAGCGCCGACTATCGGCCAGATACCGCATATACTTGTCAACATCTCCAGTTCTTCTCAGTCCCCTAGGTCTCTATCGGAGAGGAAGGGAGGGCCTTTAATTTATATATTCACCGGGTAAGTATATTCAAAAATTTATTTTATAATCAAAATATCATTTTTAAATATTAAACTTAGCCGGTGAATATATAATAGCTGATTCACACCCATGGTGGTGGGTAGAGACCAGTATTAATACAATAAAGGCGTATATGCTCAAGAGTATAGGTACCTGGTAAGGAAGCAGACTCTGATTATTACTCTGCCTCATTAGTCCGCTATCCTCACGAAGCCCAGTGATCCTCTTAGGATGCTGAAAGACTCCCAGGAGCTGCTATAACCAGGGTGAACACCCCTATAACAGGACCTCATCAATACCCTTAATCTGGGCGCTCTCAAGAAACAATATTTTGACCACCCGCAAAATCAAAAAGATTGCGAAAGACTTCTTAGTCTCCCGTACAACCCAAAATAAGATTAAAAATTTCAAGAGTAGATTAAAAGGATATTGGGATTAAGGGAATGTCGTGGTAGAGCCTTCACCCACTACTGCACTCGCTGCTATGAATGGTCCCAGTGTGTAGCAGTCCTCATAAAGAGTCTGGACATCTTTCAAGTAATATGAAGCGAAAACCGACTTGCCTCTCCAAAAGGTCGCGTCCATAATACTTTTAATGGGTCTATTTTGCTTAAACGCTACAGAAGTTGCTATCGCTCTAACTTCATGAGCCTTGACTTTAAGTAAATTATGATCCTTCTCACTTAACTGAGAGTGTGCCTCCCGAATCAAAAGTCTAATAAAATAAGACCACGCATTCTTAGACATGGGCAAAGAGGGCTTTTTAACGGAGCACCATAAAGCCTCTGAACAACCTCGTCGCGGTTTAGTTCTGGATAAACAAAATTTAAGAGCTCTAACGGGGCACAGCACTCTTTCAACTTCATTCCCCACAATCTCAGAAAGACTGGGGATTTCAAATGATTTAGGCCAAGGACGAGACGGAAGTTCATTCTTGGCCAAAAAAAAACCAAGATGAAGAGCGCATACTGCTTTATTAGCGGAGAAGCCAATGTTCTTGGTAAAAGCATGTATCTCACTAACCCTTTTAGCCGAAGCCAAGCTCACCAAAAAAAAGTGTCTTGAGGGTAAGATCCTTCAGGGAGGCTGAATTTAATGGTTCAAACCTGTCTGACATAAGGAACTGTAGGACCACATCCAAGTTTCAAGCAGGAGTCGAAATATGACGCTCCTTGGAAGTCTCGAAAGATTTAAGCAGGTCTTGGAGATCTTTGTTATTAGAAGGATCCAAACCCTTATGCCTGAAAACAGAAGCTAACATGCTTCTGTAGCCTTTAATGGTGGATGCAGAGAGGGAGCGACCGTTTCTCAGATAAGGAAGAAAATCCGCAATCTGCGCTACAGAGGCACCTGGAAGAGGAAATAGAGGAGGACTTGCACCAGTCTCTAAATACCTCCCATTTCGACTGATAGATCCTGAAGGTAGAGGATCTTCTAGCCCTCGCGATCGCTCTAGCTGCCTCCTTCGAAAACCCTCGAGCTCAAGAGAGTCTTTCGATAGTCTGAAGGCAGTTAGACGAAGCGTGGGGAGGCTTTGATGAAATCTCTTTACGTGAGGCTGTCGCAAGAGATCCATCCATAACGGCAGACTTCTTGGAACGTCTACCAGCCATAGAAGTACCTCTGTGAACCACTCTCTCGCGGGCCAGAGTGGAGCAACCAATGTCAACCTGGTCCCTTCGTGAGAGGTGAACTTCTGCAGCACCTTGTTTAGGATCTTGAAAGGTGGAAAGGCATAAACGTCCAGGTGAGACCAGTCCAGCAGGAAAGCGTCTATGTGGGCTGCCTCTGGATCTGGAACTGGAAAGCAGTAAGTCGAGAGCCTCTTTGTCAGTGAAGTCGCAAAAAGATCTATGGTGGGTTGACCCCATGTCATCCATAGCTTCTCGCACACAGTCTTATGCAACGTCCACTCCATGGAGATGACTTGTCCTCTTCTGCTGAGGCAGTCCGCCAAGACATTCATTTTTCCTTGCACAAATCTCGCCAAAGGAGAAATGTTACTTGCCTTAAATGGAGTTCCTTCTGATCCGTGGATCAAAGACCCGAGCATTCCAGACTGTCCAGTGGAGCTCCCTAACCCAAATCCGATGCATCTGAATACAACACATGGTTTGGGTTCTTGATCGCAAGAGAAAGACCTTCTCGAAGTCTGATGTTGCTGTCCCACCAAGTCAGACATGTCTAGACTGAGTTGGAGATTGGGAAAGAGATACTCTCTAAGCCCTTCTCCTTGTTCCAATGGTTTAGGTGAAATTGGAGAGGGCATAGGTTGAGTTTCCCGAGAGAGATAAACTACTCCAGCGATGAAAGAGTTCCACGAGGCTAGTTCAAACTCTTACAGAGCAACTGTTTTTCTCTTGCAAGTGAAAGACTTTTAACAAAGCTTGTTCCATTTTTGTGGGAGACGAAAAGGCCCGAAAAATCAGACACTGTATCTCCATTCCCAAATAAAGAATAGTCTGGGATGGGGTACTGTAAGTTACGACTTCTCTACGTTCACTATGAGACCTAGCTCCTTGGTTAGGTCTAATGTCCATTAGAGGCTCTCCAGACAGCGATATAATGACGACGCCCTGATTAGCCAGTCGTCAAAATAAAGGGAGGCTCAGAATCCTCAAAAAATGTAGAAAGCTTGCTACATTTTGCAAGGGCCTTGTAAAAACAAGAGGAGCAGGAATGAGGCCGAAGTACAGTGCTCGAAATTGGTACATTACTTTCCCGTCCACAAACCTAAGATGTTGTTGAAAGTTTGGATGAATCGGGATGTGGAAGTATGCATCCTGAAGGTCGAGAGAGACCATCCAGTCGCCTTCCCTTACTGCTGCCAAGACAGATTTGGTAGTCTTCATCGTGAAGTTTGTCTTGACAATGAACACATTGAGCGCACTTACATCTTAAGTACTCCTGCAGTGAACGTGGCTGCCAGATCATTGGAGCCATCCCTGATAGCCTTGTTCCTGCAGTGAACGTGGCTGTCAGATCATTGGAGCCATCCCTGATAGCCTTGTTCATGCATGACATAATTGTACAGCAATACATTGACAGCTGGAGAGACCTTCTTACTTAAGGCTCCCAGGGACCAATCCAACAAATAAAAACTTCAAACGCTCGAAAAAAAAAACTCCTAACAGGAGATGGTCTAGCTCTGAAGCCGACCATAAAATCTTGGAGCGTCTCATGGCTAGACGACGAGGAGAGTCCACAAGGCTTAAGAAGTCTCCCTGGGCAGAGGCAGGTACTCCCAAGCCGAGAACTTCTCCTCAAGCTTCTCCTGTGTCACACCAGATGCCCGAGCGGGAAGCTAATTAAGAAGGAGGAAAAAGCAAAAGCAGACTTTCCTAAACTTCTCCTGGATTCCAACCAGTCTCCCAGTAAGAGCATGGCCCTCTTGGAAGAACAAGAGAGAACTGACTTCGTAAAAGCAGGCGTCGAAGAAAGTCTAGGACAAAATTTCACTAAAGAAATTCATAATTAAAATACAAGGGATTGTTGGACCACCCTAGGTTACTCCTCTTCTGAATGACTCCCCAAAGGTACATTAGTTGAAAGGGGGTCATCAACTTCTTCAGAAGGCACATCATCTGATAAAACTAAAGTCTTGCGAGAAGGAGATTTATATTCAGAATGACGTGAAGGAAAAGCCTGACAGGCTACATCCACTTGTATATGAACAGAAGTTAAAGTTGGAGGGTCGATGTCACGTTGTGACTGCAGAGAATGTTATTCTACTACACGTCGTGACAGAAGTAACTGACGTTCAAACGTCCCGTAGTAACAGCGGTGACTGCTGTTCGATGCTACAGTATATCGTGACTACGATGACTGACCCTCGACGTCACGTCATGTCTACGGCGTCCACCGCTCAACGTCACGCTGGGAATGCGGTGGCTGACGTTCAAAGCGATCAAAGTTACATCGAGATTTATGCTCCGCATCTCGCTTAACAGCAAAGCTGTCACTAGAGATAACGTCAGCGTGGCGTAACAAAGCTCGTCTAGAAGGTTGAAGACCCGAATCACGTATCCCAGAACCGTGACGTACAAAAAGCAAAGGATCCTTTTGCACAGGAACAGGATCGAAAGCTTCTATTGAAGAAGAAAGCTTTAACAGCATATCTAACTTCGGATCAACCTGTGACTGCAATGGCTGACGTTCAAACGTCACGTAGTAAACAGCAGTGACTGCTGATCGATGCTATATCGAGACTACGGTGACTGACACTCGACGTCACGTTGTGTCCACGGCGTCCACCGCTCAACGTCACGTCGAGTCTGTGGCAGAAACGTCTGTACATGAACGTCATCGCTATGAACGGGACTCTTATTATGACTACAGCTAAGACGTTGAACTTGTTCTGAAGGAACTAATAAACGTTTCAACCGTCTCGAAACTATACGCCCAGGCTTTTAAAGAGACGAATCATCGGAAGACGAGGAGAAACTTTGTCTCTCCTGTCTTATGGCAAGGACGTGCTTGCCGAGCAACGTCTGATACCTTTGAGGGAACGTCTGTTCGTTGGTTTACACTCCTCACTCCCTTAGGTCCTACGACATTCCTTCTCCCTGGTGCAGGGGAGCCTGAAAGAGGTCTCGGACTAGGCAAGTGACAAGCACGAACAAACGAACCCTCCGCAACACAGAACATGTTTTTTTTTTTTTTTGCACTTACTTCACTGATATCGTATTTTTCAATAATTTCACATTAGACATGAATAAAACTGATTTCTACCTGAAGCACGCAATTCTCCCTTACATCAAAAGGTTAGAATTGCGAAATGAGTCGTATAATGTAAGCACATTAGTACAAAATGAAACACACATGCAAAAATCAATAAACATATACATATATATCGAATAAAACGGAAATATATAAAGTTAAAAAGGATCAGTGACTGGGGAGGAGACTAAACACTAGTTCACTAAGGACTACGTTTTCAATCTCTCACCATACAGTGCCTTGGGACGAGAATAAAAACTAAAACGTTTTATCCTCTCTCCCCGTACAGAGACTTGGGACGAGAGTAAAAAACTGAATCGAGAACAACGTTACTCGCTCCCAAACTCCTTGTACAGAGACTTGGGACGAGAATAAAGATCGGATCGTTCTCTCTTTCTCTCTCTCTCTCTCTCTCTTGTCACACACAAGAGAATGGCCCACTCACCCTTCGTCAATAACAGGTTATTTGACCAAAGGAAAAAACTGAAAGGACTAAGAAATTGAAAATTAACAAGTTCCTTTAAATTAGTATCTAAAACACTTCAGTTTGAAAGAAGAATGAACAAAACGTCAAAATCGATTTACTCTTTTTGCAAAGTGAAACCGTGATTCTCTATTTCTCTATCGTAACGATAGAGCGCAAACTGCGTAGCATAAATAAACCAAACGTTAGTTCATCTTTGAAAAAACAGCACGAAGACTATTCAAAGAATATATTTCTTAAAATATTTTCTAAAAAATATTCATCTCATAACTCTTACAGAGCAATTGATTTAAACTTAACAAAAATAAAAGTTGAATGGGCTCAACGTTGTTTAACTTCGTTTTCCAAGTTAGGACCGCCTACAAGGAATAGGTAAAGGCCGCATATAAACAAAACATAAATTTTATCTTGATGTTTAGTATAAATGGAAAGCTAATCGAAGAGGCCTAATAAAGGCGGGTGAGATATAAAATATATAGAGGAAAATCTATAAATATCAACAATAATTTATAAAGTGATTAAATAATTACTAAAAGCCTTAAACACACTTCCGTACACTGAGGGAAGGGTCGGCCATCTTTTCTCTATGGAAAAACCAGAGATTAAAAAAAAAGCAAGGGCAAAACACTTTTCCTCTCCTTTCAAAAGCATTTCTTTTGAAGATAGTATTGAATAATCCAACACGGCGAAAGCAATAAAACCAAAACCAAGTACTTCACCAATTCGGTAGAAAACTCGAGGTCATAAAGCGAGTGGAACCAACTTATCGACAAGACCAACAGAGAAGAACTGGAGATGTTGACAAGTATATGCGGTATCTGGCCGATAGTCGGCGCTGGTGGTCACACCCGCAACCTTCACGGCGATCGCTCGCGAGTTTTTGGAATCTGTCGAGCCGTCGGAGACGTCAGCTATTATATATTCACCGGCTAAGTTTAATATTTAAAAACAACTTTTAAGGCTTTTACTAGAGTCCTAATTTTATACGCTTAAGATATGACGGGTGGATTATAGGATATGCAACATATTCCAAGAGTTGGGCCCTATAAAGGTCATTCACCAATATAATGAAACATGAATAAAAAAACTGTGAAATAAATTAGATCCCTCCATCCCTCCCTCCCTCATGAAGAGGATATATGACAAATTCGAAGATAATTTGTATTTTTCCTAACCATACAAACCTTAGCTATTTACAAAGGGTTATTACTTTTAGCGTAGCTGAAATGGCGAGCCATTAGAATTTAACGAGGGTGTATTACCCCCACGCTAGTTAGCGGGGGGGTAGGGGAGTGGTAGCTAGCTACCCCTCCTCCCCCTCACACACACGTGAATACTCACTTTCACTTAGAGGTAGGACTTGTCTTGGGGGACAGGGCTGGCGGGCAAATATGTGTAAATAGCTAAGGTTTGTATGGTTAGGAAAAATACAAATTATCTTCGAATTTTTCATTTGTTCCGTAACCGAAATACAAACCACGCTATTTACAAAGGGTGACTTATCCCTTAGGAAGGGTGGAAAGTCCCCAGCCATACTGGCTTTGGCTTTACCCGGGGACTCAGAATCCGAGTGAGTCGCACTCGAGAAAAGGAGTCCCTGCACCTCATAAGTTCCTTGCTCCGCAAGGAACCATGTGGCCTACGTAAGCTTGTGTGTGAAGGAAGAAGTGTGACCCGTCTTAGGCAGTTGACCTGGAGTTCCAGAAGGAACTCTGGGTTAGGACGTTCCCAATACCACCTCGTCAGGGTATGGGGGACGCGACAGTATTGACTCAATACTCGGAACACAAGGAAGCATGGTTTACCTGCAGAGGTTCGAGGTCAGCTATGCAGAGACCAGGATGCTGCTTCCCCGTAGAGGGGATGATGAAGAAAGAAGTAAGGGCCAGACATACTTCTTTCGTTCATGCAGACTAAAACCTGATAACAATGCCCTCAACCTTCTGCTACCTGTCCAAAAAGGAGCCTGAGGTTAGACCAGCTGTTGTGTAGCCACCACAGAGCGATAGAAAACGTATCGAGACTCCTGTGGGTCACGCCCTGCAGGAAGCGGGCTGCGAAGGTCATCAGACGCTTCCAGACTTCAGCTTGTAGCACCTGCGTCACAGAGTAGTATTACTCGAAGGCGAGGGACGTTGCGATGTATCCAACATCATGCTGTAGGGCGACGTGACGGGGGAGGGTCTGAAAACAGGTCGAGATGAATGTCCTCGAGTCCGGGCTGAAGAGGTATACTGGTGACTCTCCCCCCCTTGTCCTCCTTGTGTTCCCAAATCGGCTGCAACTGAGGCCAAACTGCAGCTGTTCCCAGCGCTAACCTCTCGATTCCTTACTGGCAAGAAAGAGAAGGTCTTGGGACATCACACACAGAATGGAGACTCGAAATCTTGAATGAATCGGACCGAAGGGTCGGGACCCTCAGATTCTGAGTCTAGCCAACAACTCAGGAGCGAGCCTGAATGTTGCCTTCCCCTCTTCCTTAGAAAGGGGGGAGTAGTAAGAGACCAAGAAGATTGCTTACACACTGGCCGTGGCCAGAGTGAGCAGAAGACCCAAGGCGGAATACAATCCGAGGCCTGTCGTAAAAGGGTCTTGAGAAGATCTCTTAAAGGACTAAAAGTCCGAGCCATGCTCCAAGTTGGAGGTCTTCCTCCGACTAGGGCAGGGACGATCGTAGCTTCGCATGAGCGAGGATAGATCCAGCGGGCAGGAAAAAGTTATTCCTTTAAGCCTGAAGGTCAGGGAAAGGCTGAGCGACAGGCTTCATTGCCGAGAGCGGAAAGGAGTTTCCTCCCGCCGAAAGGCAGTAAGACCGTTATTGCTGGAGAAGAGGCCTCACGGGAAGAGGTATATCTCCCACGGCACCCACCACCTTAGACTCTTCACTTTGCCTGGGAGACCCCTGCGGATGAATATCGCAGATGACGCGACCTCCGTACCGCGACTGTAGCGGGTTGTCTCTTCTAGAGGAGGAAGCGTAGTGTCTCCAGGCATGAAGCCGAAGCGACGCCCCGGTTCGGGAGAGATGTCGCAGTGTGGTTGCTTGAGTAGTCTGCGCCGTGGGAGAAGCTCTCCCGGGAGTTCCGTCAGGGGAAGCAGAGGGTCCAGAAACCGTTCTGCGCATAGTCCCAGTGGAGCTCTCCCATTGAAAGGTTGACAGACAACCTGGTTTTGTTGAGACCCATTGTCCGCAGACAAAAAGGAGGGAAGACGCAGGCGTCGAATTTGTCCCACCATCACCGGAATGCATCTTGCCAGAGTCTCGGGGTCTGAGACTGGGGGGAAGACTAGTGGAAGCTTGAGGTTCCAAGGTGTCGCGATCAGGTCCCCCAGACCAGCACTTGCTGGTTACCCAAGGTCAAAGACCCCTAGGTACACTCTCTCTATGAGGCTCTGCTCGGATAGTCTGAGAGAAACATTCCCCTGCCTGGAATGAGAGAGCCGATGGTGGAATTGAGAGAATCTCAATCATCCCGGTATCTCTACTGCAAGATGTGAAGGTGTGAAAATGCGTCCCCTGCTGGTTAGAATGAAGTCGACGCGCAACGGGGCGACTTGGCAGGAGCTGTAGGATCTGAAGAGGGGCCAGACTAAGGCCCTTAAGCCTGCCTGAATGATGGAGAGGTATCCTTCAGGTCTTGACCATAGGCCTGGACCGGAACATGCCCCCCCCCCCTTTCCTTTGACGAGTCCGAGAACCGCATCAAGAATGTGGGGAAAGGACGAGAATATCCACTACCATCAAGAGGCTCCATAGGTCAACACCCATTGCAGGTTTAATAGTTCCGCTGGTCCCCTAGGGCCAGGGAGTCCGGTTAAACATTGCCTGAAGCCACCGGAACTTGGATCGCCCCACATGGAACTTATCCTGAGGCGACCGTTTGGACTATAGACGGGTCAATGAGGAAAGAAGAACTAGGAAACGTTCCAAGGTAGGGCTGAAAGCTCTGCTTGACTGAGAACAGGTACTGCGACTCTCCTCAATCTTGCCACAGTCAACCGTAAGGAAGGCTCGGAGGATGCGGTAACAGAATCTGGCGTCCCCAGGTGGTCACCCATCCAAGTACCGACGTTGCTTAACCTCGCTGGATGGACGAGAAGCGGGGTTTCCAATGTGGTAAGGCGGTTGACTTAATATCATGGCCAGATACTCCAGATGTTGAGGCAGAGGAAGAGAAGGCTCCAAGCAAAATACCATGAGCCCACACTCATGGTCAGCATCCGGAAGCTTGTCCCAGCGCTGAAGAAGGTCGAAACCCGAGCCTACCGGAGTTGACCAACCCTCCAAACAGCAGAGGAGGCGGAAGTCTGCACCTGAGCGGCCAAGAGGAAGGCAGGGAGAGTTCTCTGGGGAAACAAACCTGCTATGCCACGGCGGGATAGCCACACTGCATCATAAGCCGGAATACTTGCAGTCTAGGCTGAATTCGACGAGCACCCTGGAAGATGGATGGAATGGAAACTGAAAGTACCCGTCCTTCCGATCCAGGGTTAAAGGAGTCCTGTCGCCTCGTTACCAGTCTGATCGATTCTGCTGGTCTACGCTGGCCGAAGTTTGTTCGACAAACTTGATCAGGGCTGAGAGGTCGACTATGGACATCCCCTCTCAGATCCTTCCTTACAAGAAAGGATCGACTGAGGGGGCCGGGGGTGAAGCCGTCGGTGATCCTAAGGAAGACCTTCGCCTAAGGTATGGATCATTCTGCCCAACCGGGCAACTCTGCTGACGCTATGGCATAGAGGTTCAGAGACACTGAATTCGCTGACAGAGACGGCAGGCACGATATCCTTGGCTACTCACAGAGATTGTGCGGGAATGGGCATCGGGAAGCTGTCATTCGGATGAGTAACCTTAAGCATCCTCCCAGCGAAAAAACCTGCAATCCTAGAGTTCGTGAACTCCTTTTAGGACTATGCCCCCCCGGGGGAGTCTCCCGTGCCATCTGTTCCTGACAGGAGGAAACTGCAATTGGACACCTTGTCCCAGTTGTCGTAGCCGATAACTTAGGCCGACGTGGTTGAAAGAAAAGGGCGCTGGAGCCCTGCAGAGTCTGGAAGAAAGCGCCTTGGAGGAGTGAAACCGGAAGTCGATTTACTCCGCACAGCAGCTGTCTAAGTCTCTGTCCTTGGGCACAGACAAAACTCTTCTCAAGGATGGAAGGGCGTCTGAGGTCGTCGACCTCCACAGATGAGACACCCGAAGGAAGCCTTCAGTCAGCGCGTCCAGATGGTACAACATCGAGCTTGTCCGCAAGTAGATACTTAACGACGAAAGGCCAAGGTGTCTGAGCTCGAGAGGAGGAAAGTACCCTTGATCTTCCTGTAGCTTCCTTGACCCAAACCTCGGGCCGTAACTGAGGAGGGAAAGAACCTGGTAAGCTCCCAGAGGAAGAGGTAAGCAGTCACCCCTTGTCCGATGGAGAAATCTTGAACGGAAAGCCCCCCCGCCAAAAATCCTTCCAGGGCGGGAGAAGGAGAGAGTACTCGTGCAGGAGAGGGGACCCTCGAGACCGACCTCTTGGGAACCAACTTCGCCCTGGGGGAAGTCACCACGAAGTCTACTCCTCTCTTTCTCTTCAGCGTAGGAGAGACAGCCGCTGGTTTGTTACCCAGGCCGGCGAGTGCTGGTTTCATATCCCTCATTAACGCCCGTGCCAGCGGACCAAACCATGTCTGCTGCTCCAAGGACACAGAGTCCGAAATCCTCGCTAAGGTGAAAGGGATCGGGCGATCCTTTGGAGTGGACCCGACGGTACCTGCCTGAAAAGAAGGTGGGGAAGAATGCTGTACTGACCTGTCTTCGTCCTGCACTACCAACCTGTGCTTGGATGGAGGTGATCCCGAGTGCCGTCTAGGAGCACGCGTCCCTGCTGCTACCACCGGCTGTGGAATTCGCCGCGAACTATGGTCGCGCGAGGGCGAACGGTCGCGCAAAGGCGAATGGTCGCGCGGGCGTGCGATCGCGCGGGCGCGCAGGCGAGTGAGCGTGAGGGTGGGCAGGTAAATGAACACGTGTCCGAGGCGACGAACGCAAGCGATGGCGTGACGGCGAGGGATCGTGCTGCCGCGCTGGCGATAATGACCGCGTGATGGTAAGCGATGGCGAGCAGCATGTGTAGGTGAATGATCGCGTGATAGGGTGCGATGGTGATCAGCATCCGCAAGAGGGCGAGCGTTCAGGGTTGTGCGATGAGGAGCAGCATGCGTAAGCGGGCAATCGTGCAGGGTTGTGCGATGAGGAGCAGCATGCGTAAGCGGGCAATCGTGCAGGGTTGTGCGATGGCGAGCAGCATGCGCAGGTGAATGATCGCGTGATAGGGTGCGATGGTGATCAGCATCCGCAAGAGGGCGAGCGTTCAGGGTTGTGCGATGAGGAGCAGCATGCGTAAGCGGGCAATCGTGCAGGGTTGTGCGATGAGGAGCAGCATGCGTAAGCGGGCAATCGTGCAGGGTTGTGCGATGGCGAGCAGCATGCGCAGGTGAATGATCGCGTGAAAGGGTGTGATGGTGATCAGCATCCGCAGGAGGGCGATCGTTCAGGGTTGTGCGATGAGGAGCAGCATGCGTAAGCGGGCGATCGTGATGGGTTGTGCGATGGCGAGCAGCATGCGCAGGTGAAAGATCGCGTGAAAGGGTGCGATGGTGATCAGCATCCGCAGGAGGGCGATCGTTCAGGGTTGTGTGATGAGGAGCAGCATGCGTAAGCAGGCGATCGTGCAGGGTTGTGCGATGGCGAGCAGCATGCGCAGGTGAATGATCGCGTGAAAGGGTGCGATGGTGATCAGCATCCGCAGGAGGGCGATCGTTCAGGGTTGTGCGATGAGGAGCAGCATGCGTAAGCGGGCGATCGTGCAGGGTTGTGCGATGAGGAGCAGCATGCGTAAGCGGGCGATCATGTATCCGCAGTTGAGGGTCGCGCGATGGCGATCAGCATCCGCAGTTGAGGGTCGCGCGATGGCGATCAGCATCCGCAGTTGAGGGTCGTGCGATGGCGATCAGCATGCGCAGGTGAGCTAGTAGCTGGCGAACCATGTTCCTTCAGAAGTGTTGGAGAACGTTGGCGTGCCAGCTGTAACACACGTGGGCGATCCGGAGATCGCTGGCGAGCTGATGATCGCTGACGAGCTGATGATCGCTGACGAGCAGAAGGCTACGCGTGGAAGCCTGCGCAAAGAAGAAGAGTCCTTGACCCCGACCTGAACCGAAGTTCTAGATCGCGAGGGCGAACGTGGGCGCACAGGGCACGTAACAGGAACCGCAGGGAAGATCATCTTGAAAGCGCTGATGAGCAGAAGGGCGCGCAGGGAAACCCTGACACGCAAGGGAAGAACCCCCGTGGGGGCAACCCTTTGCCCCGAAGGTATCGTTGTCCGCCGGGAGACTGATGTCCGTCGGAAGACCGCTGTCCGTCGGGCAGACCGTTGTCCGTCGGGAAGACCGTTGCCCGTCGGAAGACGAGATCAGACTGCTGTCCCTCTGCGCCAAGGCGGAAGATCGAGAAAAAAAAGGAGTTGTAGGCTGCAAACGGAGATCCAAAAGGGCGCCTCAAGCACCCTTATAGGGAGATGAGAGGCCCTTACGACGAGGCGGACGGAGGGCCTTACGGCGAGGGAGGCCAACAGCAACAGCAACAGAAGAAACCTCCGAAGAGGAGTCTCTATGAGTGTACTCTCTCGCGAACGAAAGAGAAACACTTCGTGGAAGAGACTGGTCAGCCAGTGACCTAAAAGGAGCAATCCTCCGAAGAGGAGCTCCTGCAGTTGCCCAGCCCCTTGAGCGAAACTGCAGGTGCGACCGCTCAGCACCAAGAGCATAGTCGCACGAAAAAAAGGCAAGAGAAGAACCCCCCAAAAGGGGAAAAACTCAAGCCTGGACAGGAAAACTTCCCTCGGAAGGAAAGTTATCCGCCCAAGGAGGCAAGCCTCCTGACTGTTCTACAATGAACTGGAGAGCTGTCCGTCGACACGGGAGTACTACCAGTAGAAGGAGACACGCCCCTGACGAAAATACAAGGGGGGAGGCAGCAACAGCCGAATCCCCAGGACTCAACCAGACAGCTCACACCGTTGCTATATTACAGAAACGAACTAGATCGGTAACTGTAAAAAAATAAAACAAATAATATTAGTACACATTCATTCCCCCGGGAAGGCTCCGAAGAGGAATCCCGAGGGAAAGGAACAAGAATTACACAACAGGCACGTGCCCTCACAACCACTTACACTCGCGGAAGGAGAGCTGTAACCAAAACAGAATTATAACAATTATAATTATGTAACTATGTAATTTAAAAATGAATGAACACTAAAGAAAGAACGAAAACCCCGAAAGGAATCGTTCTACAAGCTGAAAAAAACAACTACAATTAGATTCATAACTAATTGATACAAACGTACGACGTAGCAACCCCCCACACGGAAAGGAAGCTAGGCTACAAGGGCCTAGTAACACGTAGTAAAATGGTGAACGACTTCAAGAGAGAGAGAGAGAGAGAGAGAAAGACATAAGTCAAACTCGATCGCCACCCATAAAATACGCCGTGGTGGCCTAACTGCCGAGGCCTCCACGTAGATATCGTACACTACACACACACATCTAAAAAGGAAACTTACTTATTTCTATACCCAAATATATATACAAACATGAAAACATGTTTACATATATATTGAGTAAAAGAAAAGTAAGCGATTAAGTAAAGACAAAACAGACAATGGCTGCCAAGCGAGGACCAAGACAGAGACGTCTGTCACAGTCCGAGCCAAAAGTTAAAGTGAGTATTCACGTGTGTGTGAGGGGGAGGAGGGGTAGCTAGCTACCACTCCCCTACCCCCCCCCCCCCCCGCTAACTAGCGCGGGGGTAATACACCCTCGTTAAATTCTAATGGCGAGCCATTTCAGCTACGCTAAAAGTAATAACCCTTTGTAAATAGCGTGGTTTGTATTTCGGTTACGGAACAAACAGCTTTTACGGAGTAGTTTTGAATGACTCTTAATCTATTAATGCCCTCCTTAAGTATCCCTGTTCTAAAATAGGTAAAAAAGCTCTGGGCAATCTGGGCATGTGTGGTTGACCTAGGATCAAAATCCTTCCAAGGTTCCTAATTTTTAACCTCCGACCACCTGAAAATAAGAACTGAAAAGGAGGATATACCGTATCCTGGATATGACTAACAGAATGAGGCCTCCCACCTTTAAGACCTTATTCTTGTTTCAGGACTTCTTTAATCCGCTCTGTCCTGGTAAAATTACCAAATTCGTCAGAGTTCGCCATGATATAATCTGTGGCTCACCTGCCCATTTTGCTTGGTTTGACTAAAGGTTAGGTGGGGAACCATAGGACAGGTGGTGTTTTTGTGGTTTTTTTTCCCCTTTCAGTGCAGTTTTTAGGCTTAACTTTTTAAATTTTAAATTGGTCTGATTAAACTTGAATGTCAAAAGCAACCTTGGCAGCCTTCAAGGACTGGCAAGATTGATATATACTGGCAGCATTAATCTTGGCAGCCTTTAAGGGTGTCAAGATTGAACTTGTCAGCCTTCCATACCTGATAAGATTGATCTTGGCTGTCAGGGTCAAACATGTCAGCCAAGACCAACCTCGTCAGTCTTCCAGATTGTCAAAATCGAGTTCGGAAGCAAACACAGCGTTAAGACTTAAGTCTTACAGTTACAGTGAACCCTCGTTTATCGCGGTAGATAGGTTCCAGTCGCGGCCGCGATAGGTGAAAATCCGCGAAGTAGTGACACCATATTTACCTATTTATTCAACATGTATATTCAGACTTTTAAAACCTTCCTTTGTACGTAGTACTGTTAACAAACTACCCTTTAATGTACAGAACACTTAATGCATGTACTACAGTACCCTAAACTAAAACAGGCACAAATATTAAAGGTGATTTTATATCATGCATTTCCTAAACATGCTAAAAAGCACGATAAAAAATGGCAACCAATGTTTTGTTTACATTTATCTCTGATCATAATGTAGAAACAAACAGGAGGTAGAGCTTTGCTTATTACCCAGACATATTTCCCATACTTTTCCCTTAGAACTACATCACATCTTCCTACTTTAGATATATATATATATATATATATATATATATATATATATATATATATATATATATATATAACATATATATGTATATATATATATATATATGTGTGTGTGTGTGTGTATATATATATATATATATATATATATATATATATATATATATATATATATATATATATATATATATATATATATATATATATATATTTATATGTATACACATACATACCTACATATATACATAAATACATGCATACATATATATATATATATATATATATTACTGTATATATATGGGTTATGGAAAAAATCCGCGAAGTGGTGAATCCGCGATGGTCGAACCGCGAAGTAGCGAGGGTTCACTGTAGCTAAAAATATGGGAGTCTAAGAGAGGTTCGCAGGGGGTGTACCCCTGGTAGATAGGATCCTAGGCTAGGTTAGGAGGGAAAGGTTGATACTAATTCACAACCTTTTGTAAATCATAAAAATAGCTTCATAATACCTTATTCAGACCATAATGAGTCTTCGTAGTTTGTAAGATAGATTACACCTGTCCAAACAAACTATATTCAACCCCAAAATAACAACTTCCCCACAAAGAAATCGATTTATCCAGTAATGAAAAAAAAAAATTTAACCCTGTCCCAAAAAAACTACATTCCACCCAGAAAACAGGGTTTCATTGTAGTGTATTACAGGGCAATGTAACCTAGGAAAACAACTACTTTTTCATATAGAAAAAATTACGCTCTCTTCGAAAATGACACTCGTTCCCGTCGCAAATGAATAGTTTCAGAAATATATATACATCTATATCCTCCGATAATGGGGGACCCCCAGTGGGAACTCAGGGTTTTGGGTGGGGAAAACATACTGGGGAATCGATATATAATCGTAAAACAATCCTTTTCTTCTCTATACATTACCTTCTTGAAATTATAATTATCGGAGGAAAATACAAAACAGTATATCTGGATAAACTTTGGAGGTGCCGTTGCAAAGATTGTGTCATGAAAAAATACAGTAACCAGTGCTGCCAACGTCCAATGTAGATCAAATGTTAACATTCCATGCTAACATTAGCACCCGTACGTTCGTTCATTCGTGCATACCAGTTTCGCCCAGTGCAGAAACCCCTCCCCCTTGGGCAGAATCTTTTTCCCATTTTATTACTCGTTTTATTATCCTATTCCTTTTAAAATCATCTCATTTTATATTCCCATTCAATATTATTTATCATTCATTCTATTTTAACTTCCTAAATTGGGTTTATTTCTTTTGTTATTTCCTTTTCACTACCCGGTTTCACATAAATTCTTCCTCTGGACTAGTTTCCCTATCCAGTTCATTCATGGTAAAACCATCTCATTTTATATTTTCTTTCAATATTATTTATCATTCATTCCATTTTACCTTCCTATATTGTTTTTATTTCCTTTTCACTCCCCAGTTTCACATAAATACTTTCCCTGGACTAGTTTCCTTACCCAATTCATTATGTTTACCCTCTAGACTCCCTTATTTTTCTTTTAACCAATCAGGAACCGATACGTATTCAAAGTTTACACAAGGGGGTTGACAACTGATATTTTCCTACCCCCTTCCTTTGTCTCTTTAAGTGGTCTGTTCATCCCTCTTCTACGAAGCCCTTTTCCTTTGTAACCTTTAAACTAGTCAGGTGTCCGACATTTCGAGTGAGATTTATTTTTTCGTATTTTACGATGGAGGAAATTATAGATACTTGTAACGGCTGCAGTATTCCGTAGCTAAAAGCAATTGCTAATTTCCATGGTGATTTTTATGATTCTACTGCCAATGTTGATATTTTCCTGAAATCACACAATGTAATTCCTCAACGTTTGCAGTGCCCCAAGTGTCATCCCCCCCTATCTTACAGGAAAGATATTCACGTGTTTTATTGCAATGCCGATTCCACCATTCCTAAAACCAAAAAGAAACGTTGTTGTGGTTATACCGTTACTTCCAATAAAGGTACATTTTTGGGAAAAAGTCGTCTACCCCCATGGAAGACTCCCGTGACCCGCAAGTTTCGCCGTCTTCTTCGTAAAGGTAAGGAGAATTTGACTGTTTTCAGTAAATCCCTGAGGTTTGTGACCTGTCATACTACTAGGATAGGTTAGGTGGGTTTGTTAAGTTCTGTGCCCTTTTTGTACTACTTATATACTGAGTAAAACTTATATGGGGAAATTATTTAAAATACGTATGGAAATATCTATCATTGCTATCGCTAGTAATGTCATCGTGCCGTTGGTAACTCTGTGTACCATACGTCAACGTTGGTATCACTGTGTATTATTGGTAACGTTGCTAATGTTATTGTTCGCAATACATTCGTTTAAGAGAAGTGACACCGTTGAAGAAATGCTTATATTTAAATATTTTAACACAACTTATATGACATCAGTGATTATATTTACCCATTTTAACAGAAATTATATGTTTTCCTGAAGGAAATAACGTGATCTAACCGGTTTTCACCTTCATTTCATCCGTAATAACTTCAACTAATTCGGCAGATTAAAGTTATCCGAATTGGTTGATCTGTTTGTTTCCGATTGAAATGATCATCAAATTCGGTTAAATCAAGTTATTTACTATAGGAAAACATATATTTTCTGTTCGAAATCTCACCCTGTAACACAATACAAAATTACCAAAAACAGAACCTTGGGGGAGGTGGCCGTAGCGCTACAAACTACCCTAACTTTTGAAATTTTATACCTAGTATATCCCAACGAACTACAATGGCTTCAAAATAGAAAACAACTCAATACTGGTAAATATCCATTTTTTGGAGTAATGAATGACTGGAAACGTGGCATTATCATAGGTTGTCTCACGCTCATCTGAACTATAGATTACATTTTATTTTAATATTCATAACTTAAATTTCACATTACGGCCAGTATCTAACGAATCAAAATATACGAGTGATTCCGAGAGGTTCTAAATAGGTAGGAATCTACCGTAAGGTAACATTGTACAGGTTTGTCAAAGATGTAGTACATGTACTGCTTAAGTACACTATTTTGCGGCTGCCGTAAGGCTAACCCTTATTATTTACATATCAAAATAACTTAAGTCATACTCACAGATAATTCATTTATATAAATTTTTCCAATTCACAAAAGACACGACAAAATAACTTCACTTCTTAGATATCTGCCGCAGCCGAACTCATGTCACACGTGTAGTTGTAGTAACTAGTAAGTTAATTTACAACTGGAAAACTGCGTTGTAACGGCTCACTGTGACGCTGTCTCGAAATCCATTATTATTATTATTATTATTATTATTATTATTATTATTATTATTATTATTATTGTTGTTGTTGTTGTTGTTGTTGTTGTTGTTGTTGTTGTTGTTGTTGTTGTTGTTGTTGTTGTTGTTGTTATTATTATTATTATTATTATTATTATTATTATTATTATTATTACTTCTTGCTAAGCTACAACCCTAGTTGGAAAAGCAGGATGCTATAAGCCCGTGGGATTCAACAAGGAAAATAGCCTAGTGAGAAAAGGAGACAAGAAAAAATAAAATTTTAAAGAGTAACAGCATTAAAATAAACATCTCTATGAACTATAAAAAATTTGAGAGGAAGAGAAACCAGACAGAACAGTGTGCTCGAGTGTACCCTCAAGCAAGAGAACTCTAACCCAATACAGTGGAAAACCATAAAACCATGGTACAGAGGCTATGGCACTACCCAAGTCTAGAGAACAATGGTTTGATTTTGGAGTGTTCTTTTCCTAGAAGAGCTACTGACCATAGCTAAAGAAACTCTTCTACCCTTAACAAGAGGAAAGTGGCCATTGAATAATTACATTGCAGTAACCCTATTGGCTGGTTATCTCAGTGTTGTTAGGTGTATGAGGATAGAGGAGAATAAGTAAAGAATATGCCAGAATATTCGCTGTGTTTGTGGAAAAATGAAAAGTAACCCGAGAGAAGGATCCAATGTAGTATTGTCTGGCCAGTCAAAAGACCCCATAACTCCATATCGGTAGTATCTCAACAGGTGGCTGGTGCCCTGGCCAACCTACTATCTGGTTCAGGTTAAAAGATTTGTTTCCAATTTTTTATCCTTCAGTGATTAACTTGAATACATTTATGAATTATATCAATATTAACCTAATTCGCTTAGTAATACTATTGTAACATGAATATCGATTAACTTAGTCTTGATTTTATTACTTTTAATAGAAATATGACAGTTTAACACTCATATAAATATTATGCATTATAACAACGCGACAAAATGTCTCACAATGAGAATTTGGTCAGAATATAGAAATCCCCTTTTGATGGTATTTGCTGACTATGAAAAAGCCTTTAATAGTGTGCACCGGCATATTTTGTTTAGAGTCCTACATTATTAGGGAATTCCTCTTAAATATGTAAATTTGATTAAGTCTGTTCGTGAGCATGGAAAGTGCAAAGTTAATATCAATGAAGTCTAATCAAATGAATTTCCAGTGAACAGCGGAGTACTCCGAGGGAATGTGTTGTCACCTATAATGTTTATCCTCCTCATGGATTTTGTAATATGTAGAACAGTCAGAGATGGTGGAGAAGGATTGGATTGGTTTGATGATAGGAATTTAGCAAACCTAGAGTATGCTGATGATGCTGCCCTTGTTAGCAAAATACAACAGGATTTGCAATGCTTACTTACCAGAATGCATAAAATATCACACGAGGTTGGGCTGAAGATTAGAAGAAAGACAGAGATGATGAGAGCGGAGTATGCAATGGAAGATGAAATATCATTGGAGGGAGAAATGATTGATAAGGTAGAATCATTTAAGTATTCAGAATCTACAATCTCCAATACAATGTCATTAGAAATAGAGTTTATTGAAAGATTGAAAAAAGCAAATCAGTTAATGGCTAGGTTAAGTAAAATTTTGAAATCAAATCGCCTGAAATTACATATAAAAATCAGACTATATATCAGTTTACAGTAGTGAGATCGGTGTTACTTTATGGATATGAGTCATGGTATAACAAAGAAAATCTCCAATAAATTTAGTAGATATGAGAACAAAGCCTTCAGAAGGATATTGGAAGTTAAATGGCAGGACAGAATTAGTAATGAAACTATAAGAGAGATTACTGTACTCGAGTGCCATGTGTGGATGAGATCACGATAAGGATAGATGGAAATGGTTTGGGCATGCTCTTTGCACTCTGCTAGAGAGATTAGTTCACAAAACATTCAGCTGGGCTCCACAAGGCACTAGAAGAGTTGGAAGTCCCAGGCCTACATGGCTGAGGACTATGAAGCGCAAAGTAGGAGATGATGAATCGAGAAGGAATGAACTAAAAGCTCAAGAGAGAGGTGATTGGCGAAATCTAACCAAGGCCCTTTGCGTCAATAGACTTAGGATGAAATGATGAAGATGACGCGCCACTCACTGGACGATATGATTGCAAATCGTGCGACTTACTTTTAGATAGAAACAGTCCTCTATACCTACACATGTTCATAACAAAATAGCATTATATTTGCCGATGAAACTTCTACCAGTGTTATAAAGTCATCCCATTTTCTCCTTTTATATATATATATATATATATATATATATATATATATATATATATATATATATATATATATATATATATATATATATGTGTGTGTGTGTGTGATTGGTATTTCATAAGTTTTATTGGTTCTTTATAAAACGAGAGTGGAGGGACAGGGGAGTGTAGGTATTTGAATTGCTTTACCTACTTACCTGATTCACTTGGCTCCGGCTTTATTAGGATAGGAGTAAAGCCTTAATTAATGAGATTTGCCAATGCAGTAAAGTATCAAAAATCAGGGTGAGGTCTATAGAGTGCTGTGTCAAAGTGCCATTCTGATCAAGTAATTAGTATTTGAGTTAAGGAAAATCACTCTATTTTTTGCCAGAAATGCATAGTAAGTCCCTTTAATAGTTTATATATGAAACATCTATTTTGATGTAATTATGTTATTTTCATTAGTAAAATAAATTTTTGAATATACTTACCTGATAATCATGTAGCTGTCAACTCTGTTGCCGACAGAAATCTACGGTCGGGATACGCCAGCGATCGCTATACAGGTGGGGGTGAACACACAGCGCCATCTGTGGTCAGGTACTCCAGTACTTCTTGTCAACACCACCTCAATTTTTTCCTCGGTCCACTGGTTCTCTATGGGGAGGAAGGGTGGGTCAATTAAATCATGATTATCGGGTAAGTATATTCAAAAATTTATTTTACTAATGAAAATAACATTTTTCAATATTAATCTTACCCGATAATCATGTAGCTGATTCACACCCAGGGTGGTGGGTGGAGACCAGCATATATGTTAACAAAGAAGCTAAGTATCCCGTATTTTATTTTATTAGTTATTAAAAAATAACATAAAATAAATAAGTACCTGGTAAGGAAGACGACTTGAACCATTACTCTGCCTTTATTAAGTACGTCTTCCTTACTGAGCGTAGCGGTCCTCTTAGGATGCTGAACGACTCTTAGGTGCTGAAGTATAAAGGGCTGCAACCCATACTAAAGGACCTCATCACAACCTTTAACCTCGGCGCTTCTCAAGAAAGAATTGACCACCCGCCAAATCAACAAGGATGTGGAAGGCTTCTTAGCCGACCGTACAACCCATAAAAAGTATTCAAGAGAAAGGTTAAAAAGGTTATGGGATTATGGGAATGTAGTGGCTGAGCCCCCGCCTACTACTGCATTCGTTGCTACGAATGGTCCCAGGGTGTAGCAGTTCTCGTAAAGAGACTGAACATCTTTGAGATAGAATGATGCGAACACTGACTTGCTTCTCCAATAGGTTGCGTCCATAACACTCTGCAGAGAACGGTTCTGTTTGAGGGCCACTGAAGTAGCCACAGCTCTCACTTCATGTGTCCTTACCTTCAGCAAAGCAAGGTCTTCTTCCTTCAGATGAGAATGTGCTTCCCTAATCAGGAGCCTGAATAGGTAAGAAACTGAGTTCTTAGACCTTGGAAGAGAAGGCTTCTTGATAGCACACCAAAAGGCTTCTGATTGTCCTCGTAAAGGTTATGACCTTTTTAGATAGTACCTAAGAGCTCTAACTGGGCAAAGTACTCTCTCCAGTTCGTCCCCCACCAAGTTGGACAGGCTTGGGATCTCGAACGACTTAGGCCAAGGACGTGAAGGAAGCTCGTTTTTAGCAAAAAACCGAGCTGCAAGGAACATGTAGCCGTTTCAGATGTGAAAACAATGATCCTGCTGAAGGCGTGGATCTCACTTACTCTTTTAGCTGTTGTAAACCACACGAGGAAAAGAGTTTTCAATGTGAGGTCCTTAAAAGAGGCTGATTGGAGAGGTTCAAATCTTGATGACATAAGGAACCTTAGGACCACGTCTAGATTCCAGCCTGGAGTGGACAACCGACGTTCCTTTGAGGTCTTAAAAGACCTAAGGAGGTCCTGTAGATCTTTGTTGGTGGAAAGATCCAAGCCTCTGTGGCGGAAAACCGCTGCCAACATACTTCTGTAACCCTTAATCGTAGGAGCTGAAAGGGATCTTACGTTCCTTAGATGTAACAGGAAGTCAGCAATCTGGGTTACAGTGGTACTGGATGAGAAAACTGCATTGGCCTTGTACCAGCTTCGAAAGACTTCCCCTTTAGACTGATAGACTCTGAGAGTGGATGTCCTCCTTGCTCTGGCAATCGCTCTGGCTGCCTCCTTCGAAAAGCCCCTAGCTCTTGAGAGTCTTTCGAAAGACTGAAGGCAGTCAGACGAAGAGCGTGGAGGTTTGGATGTACCTTCTTTACGTGAGGTAGACGTAGAAGGTCCACTCCTAGAGGAAGAGTCCTGGGAATGTCGACCAGCCATTGCAGTACCTCTATGAACCATTCTCTCGCGGGCCAGAGCGGAGCCAACCAACGTCAGCCGTGTCCCTTTGCGAGAGGCGAACTTCTGAAGTACCCTGTTGACAATCTTGAACGGCGGGAATGCATACAGGTCGAGATGGGACCAATCCAGCAGAAAAGCATCCACGTGAACTGCTGCTGGGTCTGGAATCGGAGAACAATACAACGGGAGCCTCTAGGTTATCGAGGTAGCGAACAGATCTATGGTTGGCTGACCCCACAGGGCCCAAAGTCTGCTGCAAACATTCTTGTGAAGGGTCCACTCTGTGGGGATGACCTGACCCTTCCGGCTAAGGCGATCTGCCATGACATTCATATCGCCCTGAATGAACCTCGTTACCAGCGTGAGCTTTCGATCTTTTAACCAGATGAGGAGGTCCCTTGCGATCTAGAACAACTTCCACGAATGAGTCCCTCCCTGCTTGGAGATGTAAGCCAAGGCTGTGGTGTAGTCAGAGTCCACCTCCACCACCTAGTTAAGCTGGAGGGACTTGAAGTTTATCAAGGCCAGATGAACCGCCAACAGCTCCTTGCAAAAGATGTGAAGTGTCCTTAGCTCCTGATTCCATGTTCCCGAGCATTCCTGTCCGTCCAAAGTCGCACCCCAGCCCGTGTCTGATGCGTCAGAGAAGAGACGGCGGTCGGGTTTCTGAACAGCCAAAGGTAGACTTCCTTGAGAAGAAAGCTGTTCTTTCACCACGTGAGAGTAGACCTCCTCTCTTCGGAAACAGGAACTGAGATCGTCTCTAGCGTCATGTCCTTAATCCAGTGAGCCGCTAGATGATACTGAAGGGGGCGGAGGTGGGGTCTCCCTAACTCGATGAACAGGGCCAGCGATGAAAGTGTCCCTGTTAGACTCATCCACTACCTGACTGAGCATCGGTTCCTTCTCAGCATGCTCTGGATGCAAACTAGGGCTTAGTAGATCTTTGGGGCCGACGGAAAAGCCCGAAAAGCTCGACTCTGAAGATCCATACCCAGGTAGACAATGGTCTGGGATGGGACGAGCTGGGACTCCTCAAAATTTGACCAGGAGGCCCAGTTCCTTGGTCAGATCCATAGTCCATCTGAGAATCTCCAGACAGCGACGACTTGTGGGAGCTCTTAAAAGCTAGTCGTCTGACGGAGCCGGACACAAGATCATGGTACTGATGCACAGTCTGTGAACTGTCAACCATGGGGAAGCGAGGAAGTACAGTGACAACCCGAAGCTGTCTAGACTGTCTGGGTCGTACAGACAACTCCTTATCGGGTTGCTGAGGTTGCCGCACTGCGTCACAACAAGTCACTTCTGCTGGTTGTTGAACGTCTTCCCAGTGACACACTGACTCCGTAAACAAAAAATCCTCTAACAAGGACTAAGCTTGGACTGCATGTCTTGCAACACAGCTCAAGGTCTATGGGAGCAGGTGTGGTAACAGACGGGGTTAGCGACTGAAGTGGAACCATTACCTTCCCTGGAAGCATGTTATGCTTAAATAAAAGTCCATAGGAGGCTACGCAGCTAAAGGCTCCTCTCCAAATGACAGAGTCCTCAAGGGAATATCAGAAGGAGGGAGAATAGCACTTTCTCATCTACAGGAACCATATCCGAGAAAAGCTAAGTTCTCTCAGTGAGGGTTTCACTGGTGCAAAAGCAGCAGACTAGAAGGCAACGTTATGAAACTGTTTGACAGTCTAGTGAGTTGGCAACAACCAAAGATGTGTGACTGAGAAGCATGCGGTAAGGTATGCAGAGCATGCTGTATGCAGAGCATGCTGTATGTAGAGCATGCTGTAAGGTAAGCAGAGCATGTTGCATGGCGTGCGGCTTATGCTGCATGGGATGAGGCTCATGCTGCATGGGATGAGGCTCATGCTGCATGGTATGAGGCTCATGCTGCATGGGATGAGGCTCAAGCTGCAAGGGAAGAGGCTTATGCCGCATGCGTTGAGGAGGATGCCGCATAGTATGATGCTCCTGCCTCATGGGTTGAGGCGGTTGCCGCATAGCATGAGGCTCCTGCCTCATGGTTTGAGGAGGATTAAATAAAGGAAATCTGAACCTGACACTAATCTAGCTGTCCGAGGATTTACCTGGTGAGACATCAGTCTCTTTATCAGCGAGTTTTACCAGATTTCCCCGGGCCACCACGTGACACAATTGGCAGTAATTCATTCAAATTACCCCTAATGAGTCAAGATGGATAAATATCAACACAACATCGTGTTCAAATAGAAATAAATTTCTACCTCATACTTGGGATCGAACGCTAGCCCCTTCTAAAGAAAGGCCAGGTCGAAACCAACCATGCCACGAGAGCCCATTGAGGCTCCTGTGAGGTTCCTGCCTCAAGAGTCTCATAGCATGAGGTTCCACAAGAGTTGAGGCTCTTCCCTCAGTGGAGGTGGCTGCCGCAAGAGTTGAGGTTGCTGCCTCAAGGATGGTGGAGGTTGCCGCAACGCAAGAGGTTGCTGCATAGCGTTGGTATCTGGCAACTCCCAATGCGGCAGCTCACGCGTGGAGGTAGGTTGAGGAACCTCAACATCATACGTCTGGCAGGGTGGACTGCGCAGAGGTGGAGTTGAGGTTGCTGCCTCGAGGATGGTGGAGGTTGTCGCACCGCAAGAGGTTGTTGCCTCGAGGATGGAGGAGGTAGTCGCAACGCAAGAGGCTCCTACCTCAAGGGTAGAGGAGGTTGCTGCAAAGCATAAGGCTCCTGCCTCAAGTGTTGAGGAGGTTGCCGCGTGGCAAGAGGCTCCTGCCTCAAGGAAAGTGGAGGTTGCTGCACAGAGCTGGTATCTGGCAACTCCCAATGCGGCAGCTCACGCATGGAGGTAGCTTGAGGAACCTCAACATCATACGTCTGGCAGGCTGGACTGCGTAGAGGTGGAGGAGCGCTCGCAGGAGGAGGTGTGTTAACCTTCTCTGCCTGAAACTCCTGCATCAACACCGCCAGCTGAGACTGCATTGTCTGCAGCATAGACCACTAGAGTTTAAGAAAGATAACAACAAACGGAGCTACTGTCCGTTGAGACTGAGGGTCTAAAACAGCTGGTGCGGCAACAGACGGAGCTACTGCCTGTTGCGATACCACACTCTCTCTGGGAGGTGTGCAGTTGTCGTACTGCAGCAAGTCCGAACTGACCCAGTGCTAATGGCTACACCTAGGAGTTGGACTTGCGCGGAAGGGACCGACTTGCACTTAAAAGCTGTAAGATTTGGTCCATGGTTTCTGCGAGAAACCTCTTCCGCAGACAAGGAATAAAAGGGCTCTCTCGTCTTTGTGTGGGTGGGGTGATCACGTCGGCAACGTGTGTAGATACACCCGAAACCACGGAGGGAAACGTCTGTTCGTCGATCAAGGCCTGCTGAACCCATAAGTCCTTCGACATTACTTCTCCCCTGGGCTTGGGAGCTTGTAAGAGGTCCCAGACTAGGCGAACAACTGGCACGAACAGACGAACCCTCGAACGCAACACTGTAACACTTTGCGCTTATCACTTATCACTTTTGATTTTCTGTTTGCACTTATTTCACTGAACTCGAAACTTTAAGTGGTTTGTACCTGAAACACGCAATTCTATCCTTCCTTAAAAGTTAGTAATTGCGAAAACAGAATTACAATGTAACAGAAAAATATAATGAAAGATAAATAATTCAGTGGCTGGAAAGAGACTAAACACTAGATCAAATAAACTACGTTTAAAATCTCTCACCGCATAAAGCTTGAGAACAAGAATAAAACTCTAGAAACGTTTACCTTCTTCCCCTTAAGAGACTAGGGAGAAGAGCAAAAACGATAACAACGTTACTCGCTTGAACGAAACGTTTATCCTCCTCTCTCTCCCTCCGTCTCTATCTCTCTCTCTCTCTCTTGACTTAGAACCTGAGAGAAGAGCCCAATCATATATATCGTTAAAACATATTATTGTTAAAGGAAAAAAACTGAAAGATTTCCCAAATAAAAAGTTCCTTTATTAGAATTAAAACCATTAAGCTAAGAAAGAATGAACAAAACGCTAGAAACGGTTTACTCTTACTGCAACGTGACACCGTGAAAATTCTCTCTCTATCGTAACGATAGAGCGCAAGTTGAACGTTCTGAACGTCAACAACTGCAGAGACAAGACAAAACGTTAGTTCAACTTTGAAAACAGTACGAGACTATCAAAGAAATTCTTTCAAAAACATTAAAATAGCATAATATGTTAACAGGTAAAAACGAAATGACGGGCTCAATGTTAATTAACTTCGGTACCAAGAAAAGACCGCCTACTATTAGGAAAGGTCGAATATGAACAAATATAAAAATTAATTTTAATAAGTTTATAATAAAAGGAAGTTAATCGAAGAGGCCTATAAAAGGCGGAGAGATATAAAATAAATCTATAACTTTTGTTAAGCAAAATTAAGAAAGAGAGTCTATACTCTCTTAGACACCAACACTTCCGTCTAAGGGAAGGGTCGGCCATTTAAAAGTGAAAGAGTTCATACTCTCTTTGTCACCAAAATTAATCAAATTAATTCCAAAAGCTAGCTAAGCTAATGATAAAACTTCCTGAATAGCGAAAGCTAAACTCTAGAGCAAATACATCACCAAATCGTGAGCAAAAACTCCAGAATCAACAGCGTATCCATGTAGGTCTAGCCGGAGGCACGACAGAGGAAAAATTGAGGTGGTGTTGACAAGAAGTACTGGAGTACCTGACCACAGATGGCGCTGTGTGTTCACCCCCACCTGTATAGCGATCGCTGGCGTATCCCGACCGTAGATTTCTGTCGGCAACAGAGTTGACAGCTACATGATTATCGGGTAAGATTAATATTGAAAAACTGTTCTTAAATTATTCATTGCTTCTTTTGTAGTTTATTTACTTGCTTTCTTCAAGAGGCTAGTTTTCCATTTGAGCCTTGGACTTATAGCATTCTCTTTTTCCAACTAGGGTTGTAGCTTAGCTAGTAATAATAATAATAATAATAATAATAATAATAATAATAATAATAATAATAATAATAACAATAATAATTCTGGGTTTATGCCTATACCATAAAATGATATTATTTCTAAATTGATGCATTGTTACTACATACAAAATAAAATTATTTTTTTACTAAGGGCATTTTACATATGTGACATTTTTCACTTTTTGCAACATTGGTTATTATTATTATTATTATAACTAGAATTGATTTATTATAGTTGGGCACAGTAATGGGCAACTTGGGAAATGTCGTTTCAGACTTGTCCTCTTTACTTGATTCTCAATTACTGTAGTCCTCTTGTTTTGTTAGTGTTGGGACTTCCATTCATATATAAATTTGAGCCACATGAAACGGAGCTAGGACTGTGATGGCCATTCATTGCAACTAGGGGAAAACCCATAGTTGCACAATGAAGTAAAAGTTGAAAGAGGTTGGTCAGCAAGATGGGAGGAAGCAGGAAAATATGGGAAGTAGATGCTACAAACTGGGTGCAGGTAGGAACTAATGGCAAGGTGTAGACCTTTTAGTAATTCCTAGTGCAGTGCCTATATATAGTATAGCATTCATAGATGGTGATAGTGTAGGAACTTTCCTGTTTATATTCTGCCCTATTTTTTTTTCATATAATTGGTATGAGAAATATCCTTATCTAAATTACTTCATAAACATTGTTTAATTACCACTGCCATGAAGGTTATGTGTTCACCTCTGTATGTTTGTTTGCCACCCAACTCAAAAAGTTACGGAGAATTTTGATGAAGATTTCAAGATATGTCAGAAATGGGCTAACTTATAAGTTAATTGATTTTGGCAGTGATCTGGATCCACAATTTTTTATGCAGTAGATTCGTTCATGGTCAACAAATGAAAGAGGGAAAGCTGGAATCGTAGACTTGAGTAAAACGTTGACAATCTTCATTAGTGAAGGTCTGAAATATCTGATTGCTCTTTATACTTGTTTAGTTAATTTTGAATAAAGTACAGTATGCTTATTATGGTTATCAAGCTCATTATTCATGCTTTCTACACTACGTTATAGTGTTTTTAGCTTCAAGTGCATAGCTTTTCCTGTTACTGTACTTCTTATTAATTCCTCATGGTCTTGTCCAATCAACTAGTCCAACCTCAACAACTTTACTTTATCCTTCTGTAGTTGTTACCAAATGCAAGAGCATACCTTTCAAGCAAGCCTTATAAGTATAGATAAGAGAATCTGGTCAAAATGTTATTTTGATAATAAAATAAATTTTTGAATATACTTACCCGGTGATTATAATAGCTGCAACTCTGTTGCCCGACAGACAACTCTACGGTAAAAACTCGCCAACGATCGCTACACAGGTTGCGGGTGTGCCCAACAGCGCCATCTGTCGTCCAGATACCCAGTACTCAATGTAAACAAAGAACTCAATTTTCTCCTCGTCCCACTGCGTCTCTATTGGGGAGGAAGGGAGGGTCCTTTAATTTATAATCACCGGGTAAGTATATTCAAAAATTTATTTTATTATCAAAATAACATTTTTCAATATTTAACTTAGCCGGTGATTATAATAGCTGATTCACACCCAGGGGGGTGGGTAGAGACCAGCAATATATGTTTACATTATTATGAGCTAAGAGTTTTTATTTAATTTTAGAAGTTATCAAAATAACAAAAACAAAATAAATAGGTACCTGGTAAGGAAGTCGACTTGAACAATTACTCTGCCTTTTTAAGTACGTCTTCCTTACGGAGCCTCGCGATCCTCTTAGGATGCTGATCGACCCCTAGGATCTGAAGTATCAAGGGTTGCAACCCATACAACAGGACCTCATCAAAACCCCTAATCTAGGCGCTCTCAAGAAATGACTTTGACCACCCGCCAAATCAACCAGGATGCGAAAGGCTTCTTAGCCTTCCGGACAACCCAAAAAACAACAATAAAAACATTTCAAGAGAAAGATTAAAAGGGTATGGAATTAGGGAATTGTAGTGGTTGAGCCCTCACCCACTACTGCACTCGCTGCTACGAATGGTCCCAGTGTGTAGCAGTTCTTGTAAAGAGACTGGACATCTTTCAAGTAAAATGACGCGAACACTGACTTGCTTCTCCAATAGGTTGCGTCCATTATACTTTGCAGAGATATATTTTGCTTAAAGGCCACGGAAGTTGTTACAGCTCTAACTTCGTGCGTCTTCACCTTAAGCAAAGTTCGGTCTTCCTCACTCAGATGTGAATGAGCTTCTCGTATTAACAATCTGATAAAGTCTGACCAAGCATTCTTTGACAAAGGCAAGGATGGTTTCTTAACTGAACACCATAAAGCTTCAGATTGGCCTTGTAAAGGTTTAGTACGCTTTAAATAGAACTTAAGAGCTCTAACAGGGCATAAGACTCTTTCTAGTTCATTGCCTACGATCTCCGATAAGCTGGGGATATCGAAAGATTTAGGCCAAGGCCGAGAAGGCAGCTCATTTTTGGCTAGAAAACCAAGTTGTAGCGAACAAGTGGCTTTTTCTGACGAAAATCCTATGTTCTTGCTGAAGGCATGAATCTCACTGACTCTTTTAGCCGAGGCTAAGCATACCAGGAAAAGAGTCTTAAGAGTGAGATCTTTCAGGGAGGCGGATAGTAACGGCTCCAACCTGTCTGATATGAAGAATCTTAGTACCACGTCTAAATTCCATCCAGGGGTAGCCAAACGACGCTCCTTGGTGGTCTCAAAAGACTTAAGGAGGTCTTGCAGATCTTTATGTTTGGAAAGATCTAAGCCTCTATGCCGGAAGACCGATGCCAACATGCTTCTGTAGCCCTTGATAGTGGGAGCTGAAAGGGATCGTCCTTTTCTCAGGTATAAGAGAAAAACAGCTATTTGAGCTACAGAGGTACTGGTCGAGGATACAGAAACTGACTTGCACCAGTCTCGGAAGACTTCCCACTTCGATTGGTAGACTCTAATGGAAGAAGCTCTCCTTGCTCTAGCAATCGCACTGGCTGCTTCCTTCGAAAAGCCTCTAGTTCTAGAGAGTTTTTCGATAGTCTGAAGGCAGTCAGACGAAGAGCGTGGAGGCTTTGGAGTACCTTCTTTACGTGTGGCTGACGTAGAAGGTCTACCCTTAGAGGAAGACTACTGGGAACGTCTACTAACCATCGAAGTATCTCGGTGAACCATTCTCTCGCGGGCCAGAGGGAAGCAACTAACGTCAACCTTGTCCCTTCGTGAGAGGCGAACTTCTGCAGTACCTTGTTGACAATCTTGAACGGTGGGAATGCGTAGAGATCCAGATGTGACCAATCTAGGAGGAAAGTATCTATATGTATTGCTGCTGGGTCCGGGACTGGAGAGCAATAGATTGGAAGCCTCTTGGTCAGCGAGGTTGCAAAGAGATCTATGGATGGTTTTACCCCAAGTGGCCCAAAGTCTCTTGCACACATCCTTGTGGAGGGTCCATTCGGTTGGAATTACTTGCCCTTTCCGACTGAGACAATCTGCTATGACGTTCAAGTCGCCTTGGATGAACCTCGTTACTAGGGAGATGTCTTGACCTTTTGACCAGATGAGCAGGTCCCTTGTGATCTCGTACAACGTCAGTGAGTGGGTACCTCCTTGTTTGGAGATGTACGCCAAGGCCGTGGTGATGTCCGAGTTAACTTCCACCACTTTGCCTCGAAGGAGAGACTTGAAGCTTTTCAAGGCCAGATGTACTGCCAACAGCTCCTTGCAGTTGATATGCATGCTCCTCTGACTCGAGTTCCACAGTCCTGAGCATTCCCGACCGTCTAGTGTCGCGCCCCAGCCCACGTCCGATGCGTCCGAGAAGAGAACGTGGTTGGGAGTCTGAACAGCCAGGGGAAGACCCTCTCTTAGGTTGATATTGTCCTTCCACCAAGTCAGACAAGACTTTATCTTTTCGGAAACCGGGATCGAGACAGATTCTAGCGTCTTGTCCTTTTTCCAGTGAAAAGCTAGATGGTATTGAAGAGGACGGATGTGTAGTCTTCCTAGTGACACAAATTGTTCCACGGATGACAGCGTCCCTACCAGACTCATCCACAGCCTGACTGAGCAGCGTTCCTTCTTCAGCATCTTCTGGATGGATAGCAGGGCTTGATCTATTCTGGGGGCTGATCGTCTTGTTGTTCAGCAACGTCCTCATCAGAGGGTTCCTCATCCGAAAACTGATGAGGAAACGGCAACGGAGTGGGCAACGTCTGGCTCGCTGAGTCCGGTCGCACTGGTGGATGCGTGACGGAGCCGGACGCAATATCATGGAACTGCTGCACAGTCTGTGAACTGTCAACAACCATGGGTGCGCGAGGAAGCACAGCGTCAACCCGAGACTGTCTAGACCGTCTGGGTTGTGCAGTCAACACCCTACCGGGTTGCTGAGGTTGACGCACTGCGTCAAAACAAGTCACCTCTGCTGGTTGTTGAACGTCCTGAACGTCAACAACCACCTCCGAGCGTCGCTTAACGTCAACGTGCGGCTGGCAACCCACACTGGGTCGCATCGGTGGAGGGACCACCTCAACTGGCAGACGCGAGTAGGTTACCTCAGCGTCAACAGGGCGCACAACCGACCGGTTGGAAGGTTGTTGGCCAGAAGGTTCGGTAGCAACCTTCTCCGCATTAAAGTCCTCTAACAAGGACGCAAGCTTGGACTGCATGTCTTGCAGCAAAGCCCATTTAGGGTCTACGGGAGCAGGTGTGGCAACAGACGGGGTTATCGACTGAGGCGGTACCGTTTACCATCCCTGAAAGCCTTGTTATGCGTGACATAATTGTACAGCAAAACTTCAAAGGCTCGAAAACAGTTGTGAAGTTGACCTGTAAACAACTTGGAGCGTCTCCTGGCCAGGCGCCAGGGAGAGTCTACCAGAATTGAGAAGTCTATCTGGGCAGAGGCATGAACTCCCAAGCCGAGAACTTCTCTCGTGTCATATCAGACTGTCGCTCTATAAACCAGTTTAAAAGAAGGGAAAGCAAAGGCTGTATCCCCCAAACTCCTCCTGGTGAAAAACCAGTCGCCTAGCCAACGTAACGCTCTCTAGGAGAGCGAGAGAGCACTAGCTTAAAAACAACGGCTTCGAAGTAGCTAGGCCTAGTGTAAGCTCTGACGTTTAGGCGAACGAGGAGCAGCAGTTACAAAAGATCCGGACAAAGATCCTTAAAAAAATCATCATGATTTGATTAAAGTCCATAGGAGGCTAAGCAGCTTTAGGCTCCTCTCCATCTGACAGAGTCCTCAAGGGAATATCAGTAGGAGGGAGAACAGCAACTTCCTCATCTACAGGAACCTTGTCCGATAAAAGCTGAGTCTCAAGCAAGGGAGAGACCTACCGGGGTGGCTATGCTTTACAAGCAGAGTCCACACTCACTGGTGCATTAGTAGCGGATCAGAACGCAACGTCATGTAACTGCTTGACAGTCTGTGAACTGTCAACCACAACAGGTGCGTGAGGACGCACAGCGTCCACTCGAGACTGCTTTGACTGCCTAGACTGAGCAGTCAAAACAACTCTATAATGCGGAGGTTGACGCACAGCGTCAAAACAAGTCAACTCCGATTGTTAGTGAACGTCTTGAACGTCAACAGGAGCATCAGCAAGTGGCCTAACGTCCAAATGCGGCTGAAAAACCACACTAGACCGCATCGAGTGTGGTTCTAAACAACCTGACTGACGTGACTAAGCTACGCCAACGTCAACAGTAAGCACAAAGGAACGTTAGGTTGGCTGAAAGCCAGGATATCGATGAGATAAACGGCTAGACTCAACGGACTAATCGGCAGAATAGTCTTCCATAAGGGAGGCAAGCATATACTGCATGTCTTGCCATACAACCCATTAAGGATCAACGGAAATGGTTGTGGTGAGAGACGAGGGTAACGTCTGTGACCGCAACACTTTGCCTACAAAAAAAGACTCTCGGAGTCTGTGTTACGCTTTTGTTAGGCGGCGAGCAGTTATCCGATGACTGCATAGGGTCAGAGCTGTCCTAATGGTTGTAACCAGGACGCTGGACCTGTCCTGAAAGGACTAACTTTCGCTTAAGGGCTTCGAAACCTTGTGACAGGTTTCTTATGCGAAAAGCCTTCGGATGACGAGGAGAAACAACGTCTCTCTCGTCTTATGGTAGGGGAGATCTTGGTAAGATACACCCGATACCATAGAGGGAAAACGCCTGTTCGTTGGTCAAGGCCTCTCGAACCCATAAGTCGTTTGACATTACTTCTCCCCTGGGCTTGGGAGCATGTAAGAGGTCCCGGACTAGGTGAACGACAGGCACGAACAGACGAACCCTCGGACGCAACACTGTAACACTTTGCGCCCCGGACGCAACACTGTAACACTTTGCGCATATCACTTTATCACTTCGATTTTCTGTTTTGCACTTATTTCTACCTGAAACACGCAATTCTACCCTTCATTAAAAGGTAGTAATTGCGAAATCAGTCGTATAATGCAAGCTCATTAATACCAGCAAAAAACAGAAAACATATTTTAAGATAAAAAATTCAGTGGCTGGGGAAGAGACTAAACACTAGTTCATATAAACTACGTTTTCAATCTCTCACCGCACATAGCCTGGGGACGAGAATAAAAACCTAAAAACGTTTTATCCTTCCTCCCCGTACAGCGACTAGGGACGCGAGTAACACGAGAACAACGTTACCCGCTTGAACGGAACGTTTTCTCTCCTCTCTCTCCCTCCGTCTCTATCTCTCTCTTGATTTCGCACCTAAGAGAAGAGCCCAATTATATTTCGTCAAAAAAACATGTTATTTGACTAAAGGAAAAAACTGAAAGGTTTTTCAAATAAAAAGTTCCTTTAAATTAGAATTTAAAACATTTAAGCTAAGAAAGAATGAACAAAACGTCAGAATCGATTTACTCTTACTGCAAAGTGAAACCGTGATACACTCTCTCTCTATCGTAACGATAGAGCGCATGTTGAACGTCCTGAACGTCAACAACTGCGTAGCATAAATAAACTAAACGTTAGTTCATCTTTGAAAACAGTACGAAGACTATCAAAGAAATTCTTCCATAAAATATTACATTTAAAAAGTTTTAAATCCTTAGCTCTTTAAAAGCTAATTACGATATAAAGGGCTCAACGTTGATTAACTTCGGTTTCCAAGTTAGGACCGCCTACTCTCAGGAAAGGTCTATATAAACAAAACATTAAAATTTATTTTTATATGTTTATAATAAATGGAAAGTTAATCGAAGAGGCCTAATAAAGGCGGAGAGATATAAAATATATAGAGGAAAATCTATAACGTGATAAGATAATTACTAAAAGCCTCAACACACTTCCGTCTAAGGGAAGGGTCGGCCATTTAAAAGTGAAAGAAAGTCCATACTCTCTTTGTCACCATAATTAAATCTATCCAAAACGAGTTCAAGATTTAAGATGAAGATAAAACACCTGCATAGCGAAAGCTCAAAACTAGAATAAAGTACTTCACCAATTAGTTGTGAAAAATGTTATTTTCATTAGTAAAATAAATTTTTGAATATACTTACCCGATAATCATGTAGCTGTCAACTCCGTTGCCCGACAGAATTCTACGGGAGGGATACGCCAGCTATCACTACACTAGAAGGGGGTGTACTCACCAGCGCCTCCTGTGGCCAGGTACTGCAGTACTTCTTGTTGACACCACCTCACTTTTTCCTCGGTCCACTGGTTCTCTATGGGGAGGAAGGGTGGGTCAATTAAATCATGATTATCGGGTAAGTATATTCAAAAATTTATTTTACTAATGAAAATAACATTTTTCAATATTAAACTTACCCGATAATCATGTAGCTGATTCACACCCAGGGGGGTGGGTGAAAACCAGTGTACATGACTAAAGGATAGCTAAGTATCCCGTATTTCATATAATCAGTTATTTCAGAATAACAATGAAATAATAAGTACCTGGTAAGGAAGTCGACTTGAACCGTTACTCTGCCTTTATTAAGTTCGTCTTCCTTACTGAGCGCAGCGTTCCTCTTAGGAGGCTGAATCAACTCTAAGGTGCTAAAGTATACAGGGCTGCAACCCATACTAAAGGACCTCTACACAACCTCTAACCCAGGCGCTTCTCAAGAATGAATTGACCACCCGCCAAATCAAAAAAGGATGCGGAAGGCTTCTTAGCCTACCGTAACAACCCAAAAAACAACAATAAAAGCATTCAAGAGAAAGGTTAAAAAAAGGTTATGGGATTAAGGGAATGTAGTGGCTGAGCCCTCACCTACTACTGCACTCGCTGCTACGAATGGTCCCAGGGTGTAGCAGTTCTCGTAAAGAGACTGGACATCTTTAAGATAAAATGATGCAAACACTGACTTGCTCCTCCAATAAGTTGCATCCATAATGCTCTGCAGAGAACGGTTCTTATTAAAGGCCATCGAAGTGGCTACTGCTCTCACTTCGTGGGTCCTTACCTTCAGCAAAGCAAGGTCTTCATCCTTCATGTGAGAATGGGCTTCTCTAATCAGAAGCCTTATATAATACGAAACTCCGTTTTTGGACATGGGCATCGAAGGTTTCTTGATTGCACACCATAAGGCTTCTGACTGTCCTCGTATAGGTTTTGACCTATTAAGATAATATTTCAGAGCTCTGACAGGGCAAAGAACTCTTTCTAGCTCGTTACCTACCATGTTGGAAAGGCTAGGAATTTCAAACGATCTAGGCCAAGGACGTGAAGGAAGTTCATTCTTAGCTAAAAATCCGAGCTGTAAAGAACATGTTGCAGATTCGGATGTGAACCCAATGTTCTTGCTGAAGGCATGAACCTCACTGACTCTTTTAGCTGTTGCAAGGCAGACGAGGAAAAGAGTCTTGAGGGTAAGGTCCTTGAAGGAAGCTGACTGGAGAGGTTCGAACCTAGGAGACATAAGGAACCTTAAGACTACGTCTAGATTCCAGCCTGGAGTGGGTAAACGACGTTCTTTAGAAGTCTCAAAAGACTTAAGGATGTCTTGAAGGTCCTTGTTGGAAGAAAGGTCCAAACCTCTGTGGCGGAGAACTGAAGCCAACATACTTCTGTACCCTTTAATCGTAGGAGCCGAAAGGGATCTCTCATTCCTTAGATGTAATAGGAAGTCAGCTATTTGGGTTACAGAGGTATTGGTAGAGGAAACTGCATTGGCTCTACACCAGCTTCGGAAGACTTCCCACTTGGATTGGTAGACTCTACGAGTGGATACCCTCCTTGCTCTGGCAATCGCACTGGCTGCCTCCTTCGAAAAGCCTCTAGCTCTAGCGAATCTTTCGACAGTCTGAAGGCAGTCAGACGAAGAGCGTGGAGGTTTGGGTGCACCTTGTCTACGTGAGGTTGACGTAGAAGGTCCACTCTTAGAGGGAGAGTCCTGGGGACGTCGACCAGCCATTGTAGTACCTCTGTGAACCATTCTCTTGCAGGCCAAAGGGGAGCAACCAGCGTCAGCCGTGTCCCTTCGTGCGAGACGAACTTCTGAATGACTCTGTTGATGATCTTGAACGGTGGGAATGCGTAAAGGTCGAGATGGGACCAATTCAGCAGAAAAGCGTCCACATGAACTGCTGCTGGGTCTGGAACTGGGGAACAGTACAAAGGAAGCCTCTTGGTCATGGAGGTGGCAAACAGATCTATCGTAGGCTGACCCCACAAGGTCCAAAGTCTGTTGCACACGCTCTTGTGAAGGGTCCATTCCGTGGGGATGACTTGATCTTTTCTGCTTAGGCGATCTGCTGAGACGTTCATGTTGCCCTGAATGAACCTCGTTACTAGAGTGAGGTTTAGACTTCTTGACCAAATGAGGAGGTCCCTTGCTATCTCGTACAGGTTCCTCGAATGGGTCCCTCCCAGCTTGGAGATGTAAGCCAAGGCTGTGGTGTTGTCGGAGTTCACCTCCACCACCTTGCCTAGCAGGAGGGACTTGAAGTTCATAAGGGCCAAATGAACTGCCAGTAGCTCCTTGCAGTTGATGTGGAGCGTTTCCTGTTCCCTGTTCCACGTTCCCGAGCATTCCTGTCCGTTCAAGGTCGCGCCCCAGCCCGAGTCTGATGCATCCGAGAAGAGATGAAGATTGGGGGTCTGAATCGCTAACGATAGGCCCTCCTTGAGAAGGAGGTTGGTCTTCCACCACAAGAGAGTGGTCTTCATCTCTTTGGTGACAGGGATAGAGACTGCTTCGAGCGTCAAATCATTGTCCCAATGAGCTGCTAGATGGAATTGGAGAGGGCGGAGGTGGAGTCTCCCTAACTCGACGAACAGGGCTAACGATGACAGGGTCCCTGTGAGACTCATCCACTGTCTCACCGAGCAACTGTTCCTCTTCAGCATGCTCAGGATGCAATCTAGGGCTTGGCTTATCCTTGGGGCCGATGGAAAAGCCCGAAAATCCTGACTCCGAATCTCCATTCCCAGGTAAACTATGGATTGGGAGGGAATGAGCTGGGACTTTTCTAAGTTGACTAACAGACCCAGTTCCTTGATCAAGTCCAAAGTCCAGTTGAGACTCTCCAGACAGCGACGACTCGTGGAGGCTCTCAACAGCCAGTCGTCTAAGTAAAGGGAGGCTCTGATGTCCGATAAGTGGAGGAATTTTGCAATATTCCTCATCAGATGCGTAAACACCATAGGAGCTGTGCTTAGGCCAAAACACAGGGCTTGGAATTGGTACACAACCTTTCCAAAAACGAATCTCAGGAAAGGTTGGGAGTCTGGATGAATAGGAACGTGAAAGTAAGCGTCTTTCAGATCCAACGAGACCATCCAGTCCTCCTGCCTGACCGCTGCTAGGACCGACTTCGTCGTCTCCATAGTGAACGTCTGCTTGGTGACATAAGCATTGAGCGCGCTGACGTCCAGCACCGGTCTCCAACCTCCTGTCTTCTTGGCCACCAGAAAGAGACGGTTGTAGAAGCCCGGGGATTGATGGTCCCGGACTATAACCACTGCCTTCTTCTGTAACAGGAGCGACACCTCCTGGTGCAACGCTAGCCTCTTGTCCTTTTCCTTGTAGTTGGGAGAGAGGTTGATGGGAGAAGTGGTCAGAGGGGGTTTGCGGCAGAATGGTATCCTGTAACCCTCCCTTAGCCACCTGACAGACTGGGCGTCTGCACCTCTCCTTTCCCAAGCTTGCCAGAAGGTCTTGAGTCTGGCTCCTACTGCTGTCTGGAGAGGAGGAGAGTCAGTGTTTGCCTTTTGAAGTCTTGGGACCTTTCCTAGACCTGCTCCTGGAAGAGTCTGGACGGGAACTTCCTCGGCTGGGGGCTCTGCCACGAAAGGGCGGAATAAACCTTGTAGCAGGAGTATCAGCCACTGGGGTGCGGTAAGTCCTGGGAACTGAGGGAGCAACCTTAGTCTTACGAGCTGAAGAGGCCACAAGATCATGAGTGTCCTTCTGAATCAGGGCCGCAGACAAATCCTTGATAAGCTCTTCGGGAAACAAGAACTTAGAAAGCGGAGCAAAAAGGAGTTGAGACCTTTGACAAGGTGTGATGCTGGAAGAAAGAAAGGTGCAAAGTTGCTCCCTTTTCTTAAGAACTCCTGACACAAACATTGAAGCAAGCTCGCCAGACCCATCCCGAATAGCTTTATCCATGCAGGACATTAAAAGCATGGCCGAGTCCTTGTCCGCAGGGGAGGTCTTCTTGCTCAGGGCCCCCAGGCACCAGTCTAGAAAATTGAACATCTCAAAGGCACGAAATACACCCTTTAGGAAGTGGTCTAAATCGGAGAAGGTCCAGCAAACCTTAGAGCGCCTCATTGCTGATCTACGAGGAGAGTCGACCAAACTTGAGAAGTCAGCCTGGGCAGAGGCAGGGACTCCCAAGCCTGGTTCCTCTCCTGTGGCATACCATACGCCCGCCTTAGAAGTGAGCTTAGTAGGTGGAAACATAAAGGAAGTCTTCCCTAGTTGCTGTTTAGACTGCAACCACTCCCCTAATATTCTTAAAGCTCTCTTAGAGGACCTAGCAAAGACGAGCTTAGTATAAGTTGACTTAACAGGTTGCATGCCCAGCGAAAACTCAGATGGAGGAGAGCGGGGGGTAGCAGAAACAAAATGGTCCGGGTATACCTCTCTGAAAAGAGCCAGGACCTTACGAAAGTCAATGGGTAGAGGAGAAGACTTGGGTTCTTCCACGTCTGATGAGGGATCCAGGTGCGCAGCTTCCTCCTCAGAAACCTCATCACCAGAGTGTAGCGAAGTGAGAGGTAATGGAACAGTGGTATGCTGAACAGCAGAATCTGAACAAGCGGGTGCATAAACGCTTGTGGTTTCATCCTCAAGTCTCTGTTGCTGAGTTAAAACCTGAGGTTCAGGCTGCAAAGACTGGTCAAGAAGAGTAGAGGAAGGTAGGCGCATGGGTTGAGGTGGCTGACTCCTAGCATGAGTTTCTTGTCTCAAGAGTTGCGCTTGCTGTAAGGGTTGCGGATGCGCAGTAGCAGGTTCCTGAGGAACGAGTTGAGGTTCCTGAGGTGTGAGCTGCGAGAGTTGAGGTAGCGGCTGCGCAGAACGCAGTTCCTGTCTCGCGAGTTGAGGTTCCTGAGGTGCTAGCCTAAGGAGTTGAGGCTCTCGCCTTGAGGAGGGTTGAGGTCGCTGCAGCGAGTGCTGAGGTGGCTGCCTCATGGATGGAAGAGGTTGTCGTACCTCAAGAGAATGTTGCCTCGCTGGTGGAACCGCAAGCGGAAGCGGAGGAAGTAAGGCATAAGACTCCTGCTCCCATTGCTGAGGTTGCCTTAAGGAAGGCGGAGGTTGCTGCACACCGCTGGTAACTGGCAACTCAGTACGCGGTAAGGTATCCTGAGGAACCTCAACTTCGTACACCTGGCAGACTGGACTGCGGTGAGGCGGAGCGATCGCAGGAGGAGGTGTAACCTTCTCAGCCTGACACTCACGCATTAAGACCGCAAGCTGTGACTGCATGGACTGCAGCAAAGTCATCTTGGGGTCGACAGACGCTAAGGTCTGCTTAGGCAAAGCCTTAATAGAAGATGAGGTCTGTTGCGGCATCACCTTACCTCTCTTAGGAGGTGTGCAGTCACCTGATGACTGCGGAGAGTCAGAGCTAATCCAATGACTGCAACCAGGTTGTAGAACTCTTGAGGTCTGGACTTTGCGTTTGAGAGGTCTTGAGACCTGAGTCCAGCGTTTTCTCCCTGACATTTCTTCTGCAGACGAGTAAAAGACGGGCTCAATCGTCTGCGGGTGGGAGTGACGGTCTCTGTAAGACACGCCCGCAACCACCGAGGATACTTCTGTGCGCCGATCAAGGCCTGCCGAACCCTTTTGCCCTTCGACATTGCTTCTCCCCTGGGCTTGGGAGCTTGCAAGAGGTCCCGGACTGGGAGGACGACTGGCACGCACAGAAGTACCCTCACGCACCACACTGACACTGACACTAGCACTTGGCACCGCACTGACACTAGCACTTGGCACAGCACTGGCACTATCCCCTCCCACTGCACTTTTGACCTTAAGTTCTTTGACTTCTGCCATAAGAGACTTATGGTCACTAACCACCGATTCCACTTTGTCACCTAAAGCCTGAATGGCACGCAAAACATCGGACATATCAGGTTGAGTACAAATAGTAGGTTCGGGGGTAGCCACTACAGGGGGAGGAAAAGGTTGAGGATCATGAGGTGAGGAAAAAAGTGAAGAGCGAGAAGAACTCCTCCTAACTCTCTCTCTCTCTAACTTGGTTGAATATTTCAGGAATCGAACAAATTCAAGTTCCGAAAGTCCGGCGCATTCCTCACATCGATCTTCCAACTGACAGGGTCTTTCCCTACAGTCAGAACAAGCGGTGTGAGGATCAACCGAGGCCTTCGGAACACGCCTATTACAAGACCTACATCGTCTATGGGGTGGGGCTTGTGAAAGGTCAGACATCTTGAATCAAAGAGTTAGTCAAGGGGGATTCCAATTCAAGCAAAAAGATCGTTAACCATTAATCAAAACCAAATAAAAGCTATCTAAGCTAATTAGAAAAGTTTCCAGTATAGCGAAAGCTGAAATCTTAGAGAAATACTTCACCAAAAACCGTGAACAAAACTCCAAAATCATAAGCGTATCCCAGAATGTCTTGCCGGAAGCACGACAGAGGAAAAAGTGAGGTGGTGTCAACAAGAAGTACTGCAGTACCTGGCCACAGGTGGCGCTGGTGAGTACACCCCCTTCTAGTGTAGTGATAGCTGGCGTATCCCTCCCGTAGAATTCTGTCGGGCAACGGAGTTGACAGCTACATGATTATCGGGTAAGTTTAAAATTGAAAAAACTCCAGTTTAGCAACAGCGAGTAAGTACGTCTTGTCGATAGCTCGACAGAGAGAAAATTGAGTTCTTTGTTTACATTGAGTACTGGGTATCTGGACGACAGATGGCGCTGTTGGGCACACCCGCAACCTGTGTAGCGATCGCTGGCGAGTTTTTACCGTAGAGTTGTCTGTCGGGCAACAGAGTTGCAGCTATTATAATCACCGGCTAAGTTAAATATTGAAAAAGTTGACATATAAGCAAAATGATAACATATTTTACATAACAACATTAAAGGTGGAAAATATGGAACCTGAAGGTACTGTAGTTAAAAAGCAAATAAAGTGGAATACAAACTGTAATTCAATCTTATCTACATGCAGACAAAAATAACAAAATGATCATAAGCCTGCAGTATACAAAAATTCTGGCTTCATAAAATTTGCGAGTTACTTATGAAGTACAATGTCAATCCGTGAAAGACTAGATATTCAGGGGAATATAGTAAGTGTTCTCTAACCTATTCAAATTTACTGTTATAAAGAGAAAAACACAATTTACTGTTATAAAGAGAAAAACACAGTTGTTGTTGAATCTACCAGTACTTAATAAGTTAAATTTGAAAAAAAAAAAATATTGTAAACAAGCATACTACACTAGAATTCTGAGAATGAAAGTAGTCATTAATTAATCTTCTGCTTAGATATGCTTATTTTGTCAAATGGCAATCTTATAAAATCAATAACATTAAAAATTTCTAAATGACATTGCAGAAACAGTATATAATACATAAAATAAAATGGCCAAAACTCTGACAGTTATTGCATTCAAAACTTTAAATGCATCATACATTTTTCAGCAAAATAAACACAAACATATAGTAGTGTATGACATGTAGAGGAAACTGAAAGGGTTATTTGCCACAACTAATTCCATCCATGTATACTGTACAGTGACTCCAATCTCATAAATATATTACTGTACTGAAACACCGTTGTGCGCAACTTTACAAACTACAACACATGTCCTTTCTCCAGATGATCATAAAATCATTAAGCATACACTGTTATAAATATTTCTCACTCTTAAAGTATTGCTTCATATTGCAGACTTAGCCTTTGTTTGAACAGGCAGATATAACTTAAATTCTGCAGGTAACTCTTCTTCTGAATATAGGCGATCAGCAAAATACACACGCCTTATCCGACAGTTAGCATGAATCTGAACTCTCAGTGTTTCAACATAATTTGTACCATACGCCCTCCGAACAAAGTCAGCCAAGTTAAACACGATTTGATTCCACCCTTCATCCAGTCTCATAGGCATTGTACATATAAATGGCTTTACTCTTGTTGTGGACTGGTAATTACTAGCGCGGAATCTTCGCCGTACATTTTTGTCATCAAGGACCTGAAAAACAAACATATTAAGTATTTACTATGCAGAAGGTATGCGGTTTAAACATTTCTGTTACATATGATATACAGTAGTAAGCAATAAACTTAGTTTTCAAACTACGTATTGAATGTGCTATAAAAATTAAGAATTGTACTCAAAGAAAATATGCCAATACTTAGTCTGACAGTGAACCCACAGGTAATGTAATAGCAGATCCACCAGCAGAAAGGTTGGATTCTAATTATAAAGATCAGTTTACTGAAGGTATTTACAGTAACCACGCATAAAAATTATGGACTAAATTAAATAATATTGTAATGTAAAATAAACTAATTAGAGTCATTCACAGTATGTATAGAAAAATTAGAAAATCCAGTGATGAGACATCAATATAGACTGGGTTTCTTAAAAAAAAACCAAAGGGGTGGTAACTAGAAATTTAAAGAGGATAGTTATGAAATATGTTATTTTTATTAGTAAAATAAATTTTTGAATATACTTACCCGATAATCATGTAGCTGTCAACTCCGTTGCCCGACAGAATTCTATGGAGGGATACGCCAGCTATCACAATACTAGAAGGGGGTGTACTTACCAGCGCCACCTGTGGCCAGGTACTATAGTACTTCTTGTTGACACCTCCTCAATTTTTCCTCGGTCCACTGGTTCTCTATGGGGAGGAAGGGAGGGTCGATTAAATCATGATTATCGGGTAAGTATATTCAAAAATTTATTTTACTAATAAAAATAACATTTTTCAATATTAAACTTACCCGATAATCATGTAGCTGATTCACACCCAGGGGGGTGGGTGAAAAACCAGTGTACAAGACTAAAGGATAGCTAAGTATCCCGTATTTCATATAATCAGTTATCCACAATAACAATGAAATAATAAGTACCTGGTAAGGAAGTCGACTTGAACCGTTACTCTGCCTTTAATAAGATCGTCTTCCTTACTGAGCGCAGCGTTCCTCTTGAGAGGCTGAATCAACTCAAAGGTGCTAAAGTATACAGGGCTGCAACCCATACTAAAGGACCTCATCACAACCTTTAACCTCGGCGCTTCTCAAGAAAGAATTGACCACCCGCCAAATCAACAAGGATGTGGAAGGCTTCTTAGCCGACCGTACAACCCATAAAAAGTATTCAAGAGAAAGGTTAAAAGGTTATGGGATTATGGGAATGTAGTGGCTGAGCCCTCGCCTACTACTGCATTCGTTGCTACGAATGGTCCCAGGGTGTAGCAGTACTCGTAAAGAGACTGGACATCTTTGAGATAGAATGATGCGAACACTGACTTGCTTCTCCAATAGGTTGCATCCATAACACTCTGCAGAGAATGGTTCTGTTTGAAGGCCACTGAAGTAGCCACAGCTCCCACTTCATGTGTCCTTACCTTCAGCAAAGCAAGGTCTTCTTCCTTCAGATGAGAATGTGTTTCTCTAATCAGAAGCCTGAATAGTAAGAAACTGAGTTCTTAGAACTTGGAAAAGAAGGTTTCTTGATAGCACACTATAAGGCTTCTGATTGTCCTTGTAAAGGTTAAGACCTTTTTAGATAGTACCTAAGAGCTCTAACTGGGCAAAGTACTCTCTTCAGATCATTCCCCACCAAGTTGGACAGGCTTGGGATCTCGAACGACTTAGGCCAAGGACGTGAAGGAAGCTCGTTTAGCAAAAACCGAGCTGCAAGGAACATGTAGCCGTTTCAGATGTGAAAACAATGATCCTGCTGAAGGCGTGGATCTCACTTACTCTTTTAGCTGTTGTCAAGCACACGAGGAAAAGAGTTTTTAATGTGAGGTCCTAAAAAGAGGCTGATAGGAGAGGTTCAAATCTTGATGACATAAGGAACCTTAGGACCACGTCTAGATTCCAGCCTGGAGTGGACAACCGACGTTCCTTTGAGGTCTCAAAAGACCTAGGGAGGTCCTGTAGATCTTTGTTGGTGGAAAGATCCAAGCCTCTGTGGCGGAAAACCGCTGCCAACATACTTCTGTAACCCTTGATCGTAGGAGCTGAAAGGGATCTTACTTTCCTTAGATATAACAGGAAGTCAGCAATCTGGGTTACAGTGGTACTGGTTGAGGAAACTGCATTGGTCTTGTACCAGCTAGGGAAGACTTCCCCTTGAGACTGATAGATTCTGAGAGTGGATGTTCTCCTTGCTTTGGCAATCGCTCTGGCTGCCTCCTTCGAAAAGCCCCTAGCTCTTGAGAGTCTTTCGAAAGTCTGAAGGCAGTCAGACGAAGAGCGTGGAGGATTGGGTGTACCTTCTTTACGTGAGGTAGACTTAGAAGGTTCACTCCTAGAGGAAGAGTCCTGGGAATGTCGACCAGCCATTGCAGTACCTCTAAGAACCATTCTCTCGCGGACCAGAGCGGAGCCAACCAACGTCAGCCGTGTCCCTTTGTGAGAGGAGAACTTCTGAAGTACCCTGTTGACAATCTTGAACGGCGGGAATGCATACAAGTCGAGATGGAACCAATCCAGCAGAAAAGCATCCACGTGAACTGCTGCTGGGTCTGGAATCGGAGAACAATACAACAGGAGTCTCTAGGTTATCGAGGTAGTGAACAGATCTATGGTTGGCTGACCCCACAGGGCCCAAAGTCTGCTGCAAACATTCTTGAGAAGGGTCCACTCTGTGGGGATGACCTGACCCTTCCGTCTGAGGTGATCTGCCATGACATTCATACCGCCCTGAATGAACCTCGTTACCAGTTAGCTTTCAATCTTTAGACCAGATGAGTAGGTCCCTTGCGATCTAGAACAACTTCCACGAAAGAGTCCCTCCCTGCTTGAAGATGTAAGCCAGGGCTGTGGTGTTGTCAGAGTCCACCTCCACCACTTTGTTAAGCTGGAGGGACTTGAAGTTTATCAAGGCCAGAATAACCGCCAACAACTCCTTGCAATTGATGTGAAGTGTCCTTTGCTCCTGATTCCATGTTCCCGAGCATTCTTGTCCGTCCAAAGTCGCACCCCAGCCCGTGTCTGATGCGTCCGAGAGGAGACGGCGGTCGTGTTTCTGAACAGCCAAAGGTAGACTTCCTTGAGAAGAAAGCTGTTCTTACACCACGCGAGAGAAGACCTCCTCTCTTCGGAAACAGGAACTGAGACCGTCTCTAGCGTCATGTCCTTTATCCAGTGAGCAGCTAGATGATACTGAAGGGGGGGGAGGTGGAGTCTCCCTAACACGATGAACAGGGCCAGCGATGAAAGTGTCCCTGTTAGACTCATCCACTACCTGACTGAGCATCGGTTCCTTCTCAGCATGCTCTGGATGCATTCTAGGGCTTGGAAGATCCTTGGGGCCGACGGAAAAGTCCGAAAAGCTCGACTCTGAAGATCCATACCCAAGGAGACAATGGTCTGGGATGGAACGAGCTGAGACTCCTCAAAATTGACCAGGAGGCCCAGTTCCTTGGTCAGATCCATAGTCCATTTGAAAATCTCCAGACAGCGACGACTTGTGGGAGCTCTTAAAAGCCAGTCGTCTGACGGAGCCGGACACAAGATCATGGTACTGCTGCACAGTCTGTGAACTGTCAATCATGGGCAAGCGAGGAAGTACAGTGACAACCCGAATCTGTCTAGACTGTCTGGGTCGTACAGACAACTCCTTATCGGGTTGCTGAGGTTGCCGCACTGCGTTACAACAAGTCACTTCTGTTGGTTGTTGAACGTCTTCCCCGTGACACATTGACTCCGTAAACAAAAAAAATCCTCTAACAAGGACTAAGCTTGGACTGCATGTCTTGCAACACAGCTCAAGGTCTATGGGAGCAGGTGTGGTAACAGACGGGATTAGCGACTGAAGTGGAACCATTACCTTCCCTGGAAGCATGTTATGCTTAAATAAAAGTCCATAGGAGGCTATGCAGCTAAAGGCTCCCTCCAAATGACAGAGTCCTCAAGGGAATATCAGAAGGAGGGAGAAAAGAACTTTCTCATCAACAGGGACCATATCCTAGAAAAGCTAAGTTCTCTCAGTGAGGGTTCACTGGTGCAAAAGCAGCAGACTAGAAGGCAACGTTATGAAACTGCTTGACAGTCTAGTGAGTTGGCAACAACCAAAGATGTGTGACTGAGAAGCATGCGGTAAGGTATGCAGAGCATGTTGAATGCAGAGTATGCTGTAAGCAGAGCATGCTGTATGTAGAGCATGTTGTATGCAGAGCATGCTGTATGCAGAGCATGCTATATGCAGAGCATGCTGTATGCAGAGCATGCTGTATGTAGAGCATGTTGTATGCAGAGCATGCTGAATGCAGAGCATGCTGTATGCAGAGCATGTAGTATGCAGAGCATGCTGTAAGCAGAGCATGCTGTAAGTAGAGCATGCTGTAAGGTAAGCAGAGCGTGTGCATGGCGTTTAACATTTCTCAGAAATTCCATGACCAGTGCTAGAGTGCTTTATGCATGCTTGCATGGGGTTTTAATATCAACATAATATTTACCTTACATTCATAACTCATGATTCATATTTTTACCATATTTTGCGATATTGTTAAAAAATATATTGCAAGGAATACAAATATATTTTTAAAAGTAATACAAATAACCTCCATTATCATAAGGTTTGAAAATGGAGGTAAGGTATGCTGAACAGCAGAGTCAGAACGAGCTGGAACAACAATAGTTGTGATTTCCTCTTCAAGACTCTGTTGAGGGAACACCTGAGGCTCAGTCTGCAAAGGCTGATCAAAGGAAGTAGCAGAAGGTAGGCGCATGGGTGGAGGAGGCTGACTCCTGGCATGAGTGGCTGAACTCAAGGGTTGCGCTTGCTGAGTGGTTGGCGGATGCGCAGTAGCAAGTTCCTGAGGAACGAGTTGAGGTTCCTGCGGTGTGAGCTGAGAGCGAAAAGGTAGTGGCTGCGCAGAACGCAGTAAAAATCTCGCAAGTTGAGGCTCCTGAGGCGCAAGGCTAAGGTGTTAAGGTGCTTGCCTTGAGGAGGGTTGAGCTCGCTGCAGCGAGAGCTGAGGAGACTGACTCATGGATGGGAGAGGTTGTACCTCAAGCGAGTGTTGCCTCACTGGTGGAACAGCAAGTGGAAGCGGAGGAAGAGAGGTATAAGCCTCCTGTTCCCATTGCTGAGGTTGCCTTAAGGAAGGCGGAGGGAGCTGCACACCACTGGGATCAGTAAACTCATAACGTGGCTCAACATCGTACGCCTGGCAGGTGGTACTGCGGTCAGGCGGAGCGAGCGCAGGCGGAGCGAGCGCAGGCGGAGCGAGCGCAGGCGGAGGGAGCGCAGGCGGAGGCGCAACCTTCTCAGCCCGACACTCACGCATCAAGACCGAAAGTTGTGACTGCATGGACTGCAGTAGAGTCAACTTGGGGTCGGCAGACACTAAGGTCTGCTGAGGTAAAGCCTTAACAGCAGAGATCTGTTGCGGCAGAACCTTACTCCTCTTAGGCGGAGTGCATTCAACTGATGACTGAGGAGAGTCAGAGCTAACCCAATGACTGCATCCGGGTTTTTGAACTCTAACTTCGTACGTCTGGCATAGGTCTGGACTTTACGTTTAAGAGGTCTTGAGACCTGAGACCAGCGTTTTCTCCTCTAAATTTCTTCTGCAGACGAGCAAAATAAGGGCTCAATCGTCTGCGGGTGGGAGTGACGGTCTCGGTAAGACACGCCCACAACCACCGAGGATACTTCTGTGCGCCGATCAAGGCCTGCTGAACCCTTTTGTCCTTCGACATTGCTTCTCCCCTGGGCTTGGGAGCTTGCAAGAGGTCCCGGACTGGGAGGACGACTGGCGCGCACAGAAGTACCCTCACGCACAACACTGACACACTTTGCGCTAATCACTTATCACTTTGATTTTCTGTTTGCACTTATTTCACTGAACTCGAAACTTTAAGTGGTTTGTACCTGAAACACGCAATTCTATCCTTTCTCAAAAGTTAGTAATTGCGAAAACAGAATTACAATGTAACAGAAAAATCTAATGAAAGATAAATAATTCAGTGGCTGGAAAGAGACTAAACACTAGATCACTCTAGAAACGTTTACCTTCTTCCCCTAAAGAGACTAGGGAGAAGAGCAAAAACGATAACAACGTTACTCGCTTGAATGAAACGTTTATCCTCCTCTTTCTCCCTCCGTCTCTATCTCTCTCTCTCTCTCTCTTGACTTAGAACCTGAGAGAAGAGCCCAATCATATATATCGTTAAAACATATTATTGTTAAAGGAAAAAACTGAAATATTTCCCAAAATGAAAAGTTCCTTTATTAGGATTAAAACCATTAAGTTAAGAAAGAATGAACAAAACGCTAGACACGGTTACTCTTACTGCAACGTGAAACCGTGAAAATTCTTTCTCTATCGTAACGATAGAGCGCAAGTTGAACGTTCTGAACGTCAACAACTGCAGAGACAAAACAAAACGTTAGTTCAACTTTGAAAACAGTACTAGACTATCAAAGAAATTCTTTCAAAGACATTAAAATAGCATAATATGTTAACAGGTAAAACCGAAATGACGGGCTCAATGTTAATTAACTTCGGTACCAAGAAAAGACCGCCTACTATTAGGAAGGTCGAATATAAACAAATATAAAAATCAATTTTAATAAGTTTATAATAAAAGGAAGTTAATCGAAGAGGCCTATAAGAGGCGGAGAGATATAAAATAAATCTATAACTTTTGTTAAGCAAAATTAAGAAAGAGAGTCTATACTCTCTTAGACACCAACACTTCCGTCTAAGGGAAGGGTCGGCCATTTAAAGGTGAAAGAGAGTTCATACTCTCTTCGTCACCATAATTAATCAAATTAATTCCAAAAGCTAACTAAGCTAATATAGAAGTTTCCAGTAAAGCGACAGCCGAAATCAAAGAGAAATACTTCACCAAAGTCGTGAAAATACTCCAAGAACATAAGCGTATCCCAGAACGTCTTGCCGGAAGCACGACAGAGGAAAAATTGAGGAGGTGTCAACAAGAAGTACTATAGTACCTGGCCACAGGTGGCGCTGGTAAGTACACCCCCTTCTAGTATTGTGATAGCTGGCGTATCCCTCCATAGAATTCTGTCGGGCAACGGAGTTGACAGCTACATGATTATCGGGTAAGTTTAATATTGAAAAATGTTATTTTCATTAGTAAAATAAATTTTTGAATATACTTACCCGATGATCATGTGGCTGTCAACTCCGTTGCCCGACAGAAATCTACGGTCGGGATACGCCAGCGATCGCTATCCAGGTGGGGGTGTACTCAACAGCGCCATCTATGGTCAGGTACTCAAGTACTTCTTGTCAACAAGAACTCAATTTTCTCCTCGGTCCACTGGTTCTCTATGGGGAGGAAGGGCGGGTTCTTTAATTCATGATCATCGGGTAAGTATATTCAAAAATTTATTTTACTAATGAAAATAACATTTTTCAATATTAATCTTACCCGATGATCATGTAGCTGATTCACACCCAGGGTGGTGGGTGGAGACCAGCATACATGTTAACAAAGAAGCTAAGTATCCCGTATTTCATTTTATTAGTTATTCAAAATAACATAAAATAAATAAGTACCTGGTAAGGAAGTCGACTTGAACCATTACTCTGCCTTTATTAAGTACGTCTTCCTTACTGAGCGTAGCGGTCCTCTTAGGATGCTGAACGACTCTTAGGTGCTGAAGTATAAAGGGCTGCAACCCATACTAAAGGACCTCATCACAACCTCTAACCTAGGCGCTTCTCAAGAAAAAATTGACCACCCGCCAAATCAACAAGGATGCGGAAGGCTTCTTAGCCGACCGTACAACCCAAAAACAACAATAAAAAGTATTCAAGAGAAAGGTTAAAAAGGTTATGGGATTATGGGAATGTAGTGGCTGAGCCCTCACCTACTACTGCACTCGCTGCTACGAATGGTCCCAGGGTGTAGCAGTTCTCGTAAAGAGACTGGACATCTTTAAGATAGAATGATGCGAACACTGACTTGCTTCTCCAATAGGTTGCATCCATAACACTCTGCAGAGAACGGTTCTGTTTGAAGGCCACTGAAGTAGCCACAGCTCTCACTTCATGTGTCCTTACCTTCAGCAAAGCAAGGTCTTCTTCCTTCAGATGAGAATGTGCTTCTCTAATCAGAAGCCTGATGTAGTAAGAAACTGCGTTCTTAGACATTGGTAGAGAAGGCTTCTTGATAGCACACCATAAGGCTTCTGATTGTCCTCGTAAAGGTTTTGACCTTCTTAGATAGTACCTAAGAGCTCTAACTGGGCAAAGTACTCTCTCCAGTTCGTTCCCCACCAAGTTGGACAGGCTTGGGATCTCGAACGACTTAGGCCAAGGACGTGAAGGAAGCTCGTTTTTAGCCAAAAAACCGAGCTGCAAGGAACATGTAGCCGTTTCAGATGTGAAACCTATGTTCCTGCTGAAGGCGTGGATCTCACTTACTCTTTTAGCTGTAGCCAAGCACACGAGGAAAAGAGTTTTTAATGTGAGGTCCTTAAAAGAGGCTGATTGGAGAGGTTCAAATCTTGATGACATAAGGAACCTTAGGACCACGTCTAGATTCCAGCCTGGAGTGGACAACCGACGTACCTTTGAGGTCTCAAAAGACCTAAGGAGGTCCTGTAGATCTTTGTTGGTGGAAAGATCCAAGCCTCTGTGGCGGAAAACCACTGCCAACATACTTCTGTAACCCTTGATCGTAGGAGCTGAAAGGGATCTTACGTTCCTTAGATGTAACAGGAAGTCAGCAATCTGGGTTACAGTGGTACTGGTTGAGGAAACTGCATTGGCCTTGCACCAGCTTCGGAAGACTTCCCATTTAGACTGATAGACTCTGAGAGTGGATGTCCTCCTTGCTCTGGCAATCGCTCTGGCTGCCTCCTTCGAAAAGCCTCTAGCTCTTGAGAGTCTTTCGATAGTCTGAAGGCAGTCAGACGAAGAGCGTGGAGGTTTGGGTGCACCTTCTTTACGTGAGGTTGACGTAGAAGGTCCACTCTTAGAGGAAGAGTCCTGGGAACGTCGACCAGCCATTGCAGTACCTCTGTGAACCATTCTCTCGCGGGCCAGAGGGGAGCAACCAACGTCAGCTGTGTCCCTTTGTGAGAGGCGAACTTCTGAAGTACCCTGTTGACAATCTTGAACGGCGGGAATGCATACAGGTCGAGATGGGACCAATCCAGCAGAAAAGCATCCACGTGAACTGCTGCTGGGTCTGGAATCGGAGAACAATACAACGGGAGCCTCTTGGTCATCGAGGTAGCGAACAGATCTATGGTTGGCTGACCCCACAGGGCCCAAAGTCTGCTGCAAACATTCTTGTGAAGGGTCCACTCTGTGGGGATGACCTGACCCTTCCGGCTGAGGCGATCTGCCATGACATTCATATCGCCCTGAATGAACCTCGTTACCAGCGTGAGCTTTCGATCTTTTGACCAGATGAGGAGGTCCCTTGCGATCTCGAACAACTTCCTCGAATGAGTCCCTCCCTGCTTGGAGATGTAAGCCAAGGCTGTGGTGTTGTGTGAGTTCACCTCCACCACCTTGTTTAGCTGGAGGGACTTGAAGTTTATCAAGGCCAGATGAACTGCCAACAACTCCTTGCAATTGATGTGAAGTGTCCTTTGCTCCTGATTCCATGTTCCCGAGCATTCCTGTCCGTCCAATGTCGCACCCCAGCCCGTGTCTGATGCGTCCGAGAAGAGACGGTGGTCGGGGGTCTGAACAGCCAAAGGTAGACCTTCCTTGAGAAGAATGCTGTTCTTCCACCACGTTAGAGTAGACCTCATCTCTTCGGAAACAGGAACTGAGACCGTCTCTAGCGTCATGTCCTTTATCCAGTGAGCAGCTAGATGATACTGAAGGGGGCGGAGGTGGAGTCTCCCTAACTCGATGAACAGGGCTAGCGATGAAAGTGTCCCTGTTAGACTCATCCACTGCCTGACTGAGCATCGGTTCCTTCTCAGCAAGCTCTGGATGCATTCTAGGGCTTGGTTGATCCTTGGGGCCGAAGGAAAAGCCCGAAAAGCTCGACTCTGAATCTCCATACCCAGGTAAACAATGGTCTGGGATGGGACGAGCTGGGACTTCTCTAAATTGACCAGGAGGCCCAGTTCCTTGGTCAGATCCATAGTCCATCTGAGATTCTCCAGACAGCGACGACTTGTGGGAGCTCTTAAAAGCCAGTCGTCTAAATAGAGGGAGGCTCTGATGTCTGCCAAGTGAAGGAATTTCGCAATATTCCTCATCAGTCTGGTAAACACAAGAGGTGCCGTGCTTAGGCCAAAGCACAGGGCTTGGAATTGGTACACAACCTTTCCAAAGACGAATCTCACGAAAGGTTGGGAGTCTGGATGGATGGGGACGTGAAAGTATGCGTCTTTCAGATCTAACGAGACCATCCAGTCCTCCTGCCTGACCGCTGCTAGGACCGACTTCGTCGTCTCCATCGTGAACGTCTGCTTGGTGACAAAAGCATTGAGAGCACTGACGTCCAGCACCGGTCTCCAACCTCCTGTCTTCTTGGCTACCAGGAAGAGACGGTTGTAAAAGCCCGGGGATTGATGATCCCGGACTATGACCACTGCTTCCTTTTGTAGCAAGAGCGACACCTCTTGTTGCAACGCTAGCCTCTTGTCCTTCTCCTTGTAGTTGGGAGAGAGGTTGATGGGAGATGTAGCTAGAGGGGGATTGCGGCAGAACGGAATTCTGTATCCCTCCCTTAGCCACTTCACAGACTGAGCGTCTGCACCTCTGCTCTCCCAAGCTTGCCAGAAGGTCTTGAGTCTGGCTCCTACTGCTGTCTGGAGAGGAAGGCAGTCAAAACTTGCCTTTTGCGGACTTGGAACCCTTCTTGGACTTGCCACGGTGACTGTCTGCACGGGTACCTCCTCTGCTGGAGGTTCTGCCACGAAAGGGCGGGATGAACCTAGAAGCAGGTGTATCAACTGCTGAAGGGCGGAAGGGTCTAGGCACGGAAGGTAAGGTTTTAGCCTTACGTGCAGAAGAAGCCATTAGGTCATGAGTATCCTTCTGGATAAGTGAGGCAGCCATCCCCTTAATCAACTCCTCCGGAAACAGACACTTGGAGAGAGGAGCAAACAGCAACTCTGACTTCTGGCAAGGAGTGATACCAGCAGATAAGAAGGAGCACAGATGTTCTCTCTTCTTGAGGACTCCTGATACATATGAAGCCGCAAGTTCACCAGACCCATCCCGAATTGCCTTGTCCATGCTAGACATGATCAGCATGGCCGAGTCCTTATCTGAAGGGGAAGTCTTCCTGCTTAAGGCTCCCAAACACCAATCGAGGAAGTTGAATATCTCGAAGGCACGAAAGACTCCCTTCAACATATGATCAAGATCGGAAAAGGACCAGCAGATCTTCGAACGTCTCATAGCCAACCTGCGGGGAGAGTCAACCAGACTTGAGAAGTCGGCCTGGGCAGAGGCAGGAACCCCCAAGCCAGGTTCCTCTCCCGTGGCATACCAGACGCTCGACTTAGAAGCCAGCTTGGGAGGAGGAAACACAAAAGAGGTCCTACCCAGTTGCTTCTTGGAATGCAACCAGTCCCCCATAACCCTCAAAGCTCTCCTAGATGATCTGGCGAGAACAAGCTTGGTGAAGGCAGGCGCAGCAGACTGCATGCCCAGAGCAAACTCGGAGGGAGGAGAACGAGGGGTTGCAGACACAAAATGTTCAGGATACAAGTCCCTGAACAAAGCAAGGACTTTGCGAAAGTCTAAGGAGGGTGGCGAAGACTTGTGTCCTTCAACATCAGAGTGAGGTTCATCCAGATGAGCAGCTTCATCATCCGATACATCATCATCCGAAAGTTGAGTTGTGAGAGGCAAAGGCAGAGCAGCAAGCTGAACGGCTGAATCCTGCAGAACGGGTGCATGCGTACCTGCGGATCCATCATCATGCCTCTGCTGGACAGTCTGCGAGCTGGCAACAACAAAAGCAGAGGGCTGGTGTGTGGGCGGGTCTGCGGTGGGCTGAGGAGCATGCGGTATGGTATGCAGAGCATGCTGTAAGGTATGCGGCTCATGCTGCATGGTATGCGGAGCATGCTGCATGGGCTGAGGAGAATGCCGCATAGTGCTGGAACCCGGCAACTCCTGATGCGGCAGCTCACGCATGTTAGCAGATGGTGCAGCAAGAACATGCGTCTGGCAGGGAGGACTGCGCATCGGTGGAGGAGCTCTCACAGGTGGGGTGTGGGAGCAGACAGCTGCAGTATCTGCTGAGCGCACAACCTCTGCGGGTTGTAGGTTAACAGAAGAGGTGTTAACCTTCTCGGCATGATACTCCTGCATGAAAGCCGCAAGCTGAGACTGCATAGTCTGCAGCATGGACCACTTAGGGTCTACTGTGGTTGGAGCAACAACAGACGGAGCAGAGGCCTGTTGAGGGATCACTCTACCTCTCTTGGGAGGTGTGCAGTCATCAGATGACTGCGGCGAGTCCGAACTGACCCAGTGGCTACACCTGGGCCGTTGGACTAGCTCGGAAGGGACCTTACGTTTGAGCGGTCGTGAGACCTTGGTCCACCGTTTCCTCCTGGAAACCTCTTCCACAGACGAGGAAAGTAAGGGCTCATTCGTCTGTAAGTGGATGGGACGATCCTTAGCAGATACGTCCGCAACCACTGAGGATACATCCGTGCGCCGATCAAGGCCTGCCGAACCCTTTGGTCCTTCGACATTGCTTCTCCCCTGGGCTTGGGAGCTTGCAAGAGGTCCCGGACTGGGAGGACGACTGGCACGCACAGATGTACCCTCATGCGCAACACTGACACTGACACTATGCACATCACTAGCACTAACACTTCCCACTGCACTCTTCGCTTTCAGCTCTCTGACATCTGCCAAGAGCTGATTGCGGTCACTAACCAACGACTCCACCTTCTCACCGAGAGCCTGAATGGCACACAACATATCAGCCATTGCAGGCTGAGCACTCGTAGCAGGTTCGGGAGTCACCACCACAGGGGAAGGAAAAGGTTGAGGGGCATGGGGAGAGGAAAAATCCACAGAGCGAGAAGAACTCCTCCTATCTCTCTCCTTCTCTAACCTACGTGCATATCTGAGGAATTCATTAAAATCGAATTCCGAAAGCCCAGCACATTCCCCACATCGATCTTCCAATTGACAGGATTTACCCCTACAATTGGAACATACGGTGTGAGGATCTATAGAGGCCTTCGGAAGACGCCTAGTACAAGTCCTAACACTACACTGCCTGTATTTAGGAACTTGGGAATGGTCAGACATCTTGAATTTAGAGGTAGTCAAGGGGGAATTCCAAAATTAAGCAAAGATCGTTAACCAATGAATCAAATTAATTCCAAAAGCTTGCTAAGCTAAGGATAAAGCTTCCTGAACAGCGAAGGCTAAACTTTAGAGCAAATACATCACCAAATCGTGAACAAAAGACTCCAAAATCAACAGCGTATCCAAGTAGGTCTTGCCGGCGGCACGACAGAGGAAAAATTGAGTTCTTGTTGACAAGAAGTACTTGAGTACCTGACCACAGATGGCGCTGTTGAGTACACCCCCACCTGGATAGCGATCGCTGGCGTATCCCGACCGTAGATTTCTGTCGGGCAACGGAGTTGACAGCCACATGATCATCGGGTAAGATTAATATTGAAAATTTTAACCTAAATTATACACCAAATAAAAAATCATTTAGTTCTAAATTGATAGAAAACTTTCCACATGTTTGAAGCTAGTACATGAATACAATATATCAAAGTATTTTTTTTAGCAAAAACCTAGCAATCATTTCATAATAAAGAAAGCTACAAGACCATTAAAATACAGAATTACAAATTCAAGACTGCTTAATCTAACCAATGTTAAAGAACGTAAGTCACCAATATGTACTTCACAGAGCACGCTTAAGACAATATCCAACGACATAGAATGTAACTAAGCCTAATAAGAGAACAGGATATTTATAGTTTGTCGGTTACATTAAATTGCAGTGAGTTGGAAGATAAATATTCTTTATTAAAGACTGTGAAATCTTCATGAAAAATAAATATAATTAAAGAGCAAACCTAACATGAGAAACATAACACCAACAATACACATCACAGTTGTCTTAAATATTCTGAGAACAATCCCTTACCTGAACTTCGAAGGTAAAATATTTGTTCAAGTTCTTCACTATCATAACAAGATATGGAAGTTTTATTCCCAAGGTCTTCTTGGGATCTGCTGGACATGTTATGTATGTTGTGCTGAAAAATAAAGAAAATAAAACTGTAAAAAAAGAAGCAAAATAGGTAAACATCTGAAAATATACAAACAATTTGGAAATGTTGAATAATTTTAAATTTGCCCTACTTTTAAACTGAAATAACTGATATTGCTAATTTGTGAAGTATTGAAATTCTTTGTAACATTGTACAATGTCAAAACAAACTGTAGTTGCAAGCAAAGGAGGAACTGTAATGAAATATCCATAAATTAATCAGCCGACTTATTTAGTCACAAAGCACCTTGTTATTTTGGTTTGTTCCATAAAATGTTTGGTTTGGTTAGTACAGTACTAGGATGGGTGACCAATAATAAAAGGTTCTCTCAATCTATAATGTTAAATAGTATTGGATGGTGGTAACGAAAGAATGCTAGAAGTCACTGTGACTAATGCTCAATTCAAGAAAAATATTAGGAGTCATTTCTAGCTTATAAAAAATATCCTAAAATTAAATCATCATGAAAAAAAGCATACCAAAGACATATTGAACACTAAAATTCTTTGATCATTGTATTTTCCATTACTGTACAGTAAATCATTGGGAATCTCAGTTAGGAATTAATAAAAACTTAGTATTACCTGTACGATACAATCCTACGATTTTCTTTAGTAGAGTATTTAAAACTAATACTGTACTGACAAACAACAGTGATGCAATTAATAATAAATAGGAATAAAATAAATTTCTAAGCTAAGTTCTTGGCTTATAAACCACAATTCTATACATTAATTATACACACCTTACATTCACTCCAACAATTTCTAGTACAAGAGACTGGATGTCATTGTCTGTTATTCTCTTGATGTGACCATTGCGAACCTATGAAAGGAAGAGCAGAAGTAAAAAAAAAAAATTAAACAAGAAGAACCTAAAATAAGGAAGGTGATACTTAGAATTAGATCACATCAACCAAATTATAAGCTTTGAGAAATTTGAACAATTCATTAACACTTCAAGCTGCTCATCTTTTTTTTAAATAAACAGAACTAAAAGGAAAATGAAAAGAAAAGGCTTAGGTGAATAATTTTCCACCATCCAATTCTCTCCAACTTAAAATATATTTTCTAACCTTCTTTCAAGCTGGCATAAAAACAATTTCATTTTAGTCTACCTTGGCTTATATTTTATCTCTAATTGTACATCTACAGTACAATGTTAGCTGGATAGAATAATAACTTGCAATTTATTTAGAACAGTTCTCTAAGTAATGAAAATGTCACTTAACAACTGTGACTTTTTATCATTATGGAATGCATAATGAAAGCTCTAGATAACTAATATATTTACTGTGAGATATAAACAGAAACTTTTTTTCAAAACTGGTAACCAACTCTTCTAGGACACTCCAAAATCAAACCACTGTCTTGCATTAGAGTTCTCTTGTTTGAAGGTACACTAAACCACAATAATCTCTTTCGTTATCTTTCCTCACAGAGCTATTTTCCCTTTTGGAATCCCTAGGCTTATAACATCCTGCTTTTCCAAATTAGGTTGTGGCTTAGGTAGTAATAATAATAATGATAGATCCAAAACATTTGAGAAATTAATTGTTTCCTTAATAACATGTACTACTATTCTGTAATAAGTAAACACACTAAACACCTAAATGGTTGTCTGAAATGGGGGTGTGAAGCAACCATGGCTATGATAAGACATTGAAGGTTAAATTAGTCAGTAACCAAAAATGTAGCATTGCCAAAATAGGTCAAGACTAGTAAAGTTTATCCTAATCCAGGGGGTTGGTCCCGTGGTCAGATATAAATCTGGTTATTAAATTAGGCTGGGATTGAGTGTTTGCACTTTCATGTATCCCCCATATCATTTTACTTTTTGGGTTAAAATAAATTAGTTAGACTGATTTATTACCATCTACAGTAAAATATTGACGTAAATGAAGTTATCAGAGTTTTAGTTTTGACACTAAAATTGCATCAAACATATACAGCTTCTACTGTACACTATTATAGAAAATTACAGTACATGGTTTCATTATAGAACAGTGCAATATAAGTTAGGATATGGCAACTCGCATAACTGAATAGATCTTTGCAAAGACACTATTCTAATTCCCATATACTACTGGCAGAAACCTCTACAGGTATTTACAAAGTTACAGATTTTAATAAAATATTCCAATTTTCCTCCTTTTGTCATCTTAGCACAGAGCACATGAGTCTTCTTCCACCAGATAGTTCAGAAAAAACTGATAGGTGGTGCTTCTGTGGCAAGTTACTTATTTTCAACAGAATAAAGGGCCTAACATTTCATATCATACTAAACTGCTTGGTTATTTGTTTTCAATATTGGAATATATAATGTAATTACAGCTCTTATTTTATTTATAATGTTAATATTGAAAGGTTAGGGTAGAAACGTGTGTTTGATATACAGTATTTAGTCATTTAGTCTGATAATAGAACCCGGAAGCCAAGTCCATGTTCGAACAGAGGGTGGAGCCATAAGCTACAACTCGGCCCTTTATTAAGTTTGTATAATTGAACTAAGAAATAAATTTGAGCATTATTGTACTGTAACACCAAAACACTTGCTCAAGGGGCTAAAGCATGTAATGAAACATGTTCCGCTTGCCAGAACATAGGAACAACGAGATAATATTAAAGTGCAGGCGAAGTGAACTACAGCAGAGCAACAACCAATGAAACCAAGTGAAAAATTATATAAATAAATTAACACTAAAACACTAGCCCACATGGCTAACGCGCTTGCCAGGATATAGGATCAATGAGATAATGTTTATCTGTGAGCGATGCAAGCTATGGCAGAACTAAAACCAATGAATAATTAGTGTTAATTTGCAATACCAACATACAGGCAAATACACTCAACTAAGTAAGGAGGTACAGGTATTTGTAGTTGGATGAACAGAGCTACAAATGAATCAATAGAAAATGAAATTGATAAATCCCGTTTTCTATGCGTCAGGAATTCCTGACAAACAAAAGCACGGCTGTTTTGATCGTGTTCCATTACTTCTACTGGGTTCTGATTATGGTAACTTTTTTTTTATTACGATGGCTGATTTTTCCTGATAATGACTGGCAGAACAACAAAGTTCAAAAAAGCTAATCTAATTATCATACAATTAGACTGGTACACAGTACACTTCAAGGTGTTATGAACGTAATAGATAAGAATACCTAGAGAAAAACCCTAGTTTTTCAGAAAGGGTAGTCAAACCACAATAACTAAAAAATAATGGATTTCCACCAGGAATCACTAACAAAAACATTCAAAACACCTCAAAATACACTAAATAACAATCTTATTTCCTACAAACAACTTATTGCACTGTTCTATAATTCTACCCATTTGTGTAAAGTTTGGCAGTTTTATTCTACATTAATACAATTTTCCCTAAACAATTTTAATCAGCATATTTCAATAAATCATTGCTAGTAGATTTGTTTAAACCCCCAACCATGAATCGCTGGGTAATAATAACTACAGTAATCAAATTCTAAGATTGTATAATTGATAATTAACGCCGAAATATTAGCTCACAGGCTAACGTGTGTAGTGAAACTTATCTTCTGTTTGCCAGAATACAGAAGCAATGAGATAATGTTTAATCGCAAGCGAAGCGAGCATGCGACACAACAAAAAATAATAAATCAGTAGCTTAATTAAGTAAGGAGTTATTTGTAAAATGATGAAAACTGCTACGAACAACTCGATAGAAAATGGGATGAAAAACCCCGTTTTCTATATATCCGGAAGTCCTTGTGAACAAAAGCTCCAATGTTTTGACTATTTCATCACTACTAATTAACTATTTATTAGTTACTTTTTTATTAAAATGACTGGTAGAAACTACAAAGTTTAAAAAAAAAGTTAATTTAAATATCATACTATTAGACTGGTACACAGTATATTCTAAGGTGCTTAGAACGTAATTGTTGACGATACCTAGCGCAAAGCAATAGTTTTTCAATTATGAATACACCATAAATAAAAAACTATGGATTTGTGACAGGAATCAGAATCAAAAATATTCAAAACATCATAAAACACTCAAAATAAGTATTATTTCCTACAAACCATTTATTGTACTGTTCTATAATTTCACCAATAGGTATAGTTTGGCAGTAAGATAACAGATGATGAAATTGTGCTTTATTGAATATTAATGCCGACAGAGAAACCAAGTATTATCTTTGCACACCAACATGCATTTGCACTGGGTAACACTTACCCTTGCACTGTTATAGCTAAACTTTAACCGAGTTTAACTAGTTTGCTGTAGTTTTTCTCGTCAAAAACCTTAAATCACTAAAATAATGGCATAGACGGTAAGCTATGGTAGATTGGGATATTACTCTAGTAATATAGAAAAAACAAACAATAAATTTTAATGTTGTTACTGATGTTATATTTTATTTTTCCTTGTTTCCTTTCCTCATCGGCTATTTTCCCCTTTGGAGCCCCTGGGCTTATAACATTCTGCTTTTCCAACTAGGGTTGTAGCTTATCAATTAATAATAATAATAACAATAACAATAATAATAATAATAAAATTAATAATAATAATAACAATAATAATAATGACCCAAACAGAGTTTATAACGAAAGGCTACACATAGGCTATGCTGGAGGTACACTGAAATAGGTAAGGGTAACGTCACCAATATAGGCATGCTTAACACCCATCTACTGTACCTTTTTATCCCATATCTGTAGAGGTTTACTGCCAATACTATAAAGAATTGACAGAAACCCACTTTGGAATGTATTTTTGAACATTCTCTAGAAAAATTCGTAACAAACTATAGCTGCTCAGATTTGCCTGGACACTCGGATGCAAACACGGTACCTTGACGACATGGAATGTGTTGCTACGAGGAGACCCTTTTGTTTACATCTTATCCTCCTGGTTTTGAGGACAATTGGTATTAACTCATTTTCTGAAAATTGAGTTGGATTATTATTATTATTATTATTATTATTATTATTATTATTATTATTATTATTATCTAAGCTACAACCCTTGTTGGAAAAGCATGATGCTATGGGGAAAGAGTTACCCCTGCACCAATTAAATTACACTGGGTGCCGGTAAAGGCGAGAATTGAATACAAGCTACTCTTTACTAACGTTTAAGATACTGAACCAAAATATCTAAAAGAATGCCTGAACAAACTAGAACTAGAAACAAATGTTAACATAAGACACATGAGTGACAAACATAGGCTATCTGAACCAAGAACAAATTGTAAATTTGGTGAAAGGGCTTTTAGCTACTGTGCGCCTAGACATTATAATAAACTGCCAACAGAAATGAAGGACCTACAGGGAGCAATTGAATTTGAGAAGAAACTAAAGACAGTACTTTTCACAATATCGTATGATTTGGAAGATGCTGCAATTAAAGAATTGTATAAGTTATAATGAAAATGTTTCGTTAGATGATTGACATGGACCCGCCCGAGAAGTAGGCTAGTTCACTCGACTTCAGTGGGGGGTTGGATTTAAACCCAAAACAAGTAAAGCAAGTATAAGCTCAAGGGCTCCAACAAAGAAAAAATAGCCCAGTGAGGAAAGGAAATGAGGAAATAAAGAAACTATATGAGAAGTACTGAGCAACTAAAATAAAATACGTTAAGAATAGTGACAACATCAAAATAGACCTTTCATATATAACTTGGTAATCATGGAACATTTTTCATAGCCCAAATATTTATTTCAATTTTCTCAAAATTTACCAATTTATCATACCTACAATTTTTACTATTTCGAACATTCTCAATCCTCAAATACTGTTTTATCCATTATGAAATGTTGGCTATCATTTTCTTTTTGTCCTCCTTTATAATATAATTTTGAGCATCTATGATTGATGGTACTTTGTTGTGCTAAAATCCAACAAAGAAAAAAAAACGTTGGCTTGGAGCAGCAATAGAGCGCCCAGCGCTTACCCCAAACACACTAACTCTATGCCGAGGCTTGGAATTTCAAGTGTTGAGTGCCTTTGAGAGAATATTCATCTGGTCGTCCATTGATATTTCATCAAACCAATAACTGTATTAAGCAACTACAGTATGTAGGTTCAATTGCAAAGATAACCCCCCCCCCCCTCTGAAAAAAGTATGAAAAGCCAAATAATTTCTATCAAGTTACAGAATGGGTAAAATTATAGAACACGGAACTACTTTTCATACAGTAAAAAAATGAGTTTTCAATGAATTTGACCTTTATTTCCACCTCAAATAAACATTCTCCCGTTATCCACCCATTTCCTGACAGACACAAGTAGTAACCTTGGACTTTGGTGTGCGAAAACAGGAAAAAGGCGTGATTTTCGAACACACAAGATTTGTAAAAGGCCACATAACCTAACAAACCTACTTAACCTAACCTAGTAGTTCCAAGGTCATAGACCTAAACTGGGGCTTTGGTTCCCCTTCCCAGGTCACAGACCTAGCCCGGGGGCCAAGCACCATGGACCCACCCTTCCCAGGTCACATACCTAATGTTTTCAGAGGAATAGGATACCCAAATTTTGTGTGATACTTTTATGGACTTATAATGCGTCTCAAAGAATAGTGTATAGAGAAGATTAGGTTAGTTTTATTGTTTATCGATTCGCCAGTAAATTTCTAACTCTCAAAACCCCTAGTTCCCACTGGGTGATCCCCAATTCCGTAGAGTACACTAGGGTATATCTTATCAATTATTTATTTTCAACGGAAATAAATGTAATTTTCAAAGAAAATGGATTTTCTTAAGTAATAACCCCGCATTCCTTTATTAGTAAAGCTTGTTTCCATGTTTTACTATAACAATATCACAGAATGTAGGAAATAGGAAGACTAATCCAAGAAATGTGAAAATAAAAACCACGCAGACTGAATCAAAACAGAGTAATGGTGAAACCCAACACAACCAAGGGATGGGATATCTATGTTCGGCACGATATTGGAATTTGCACCGATTCCGGATATGGTTGCGCGATATTAGAATTCTAACTTCGTGCAGCAAAGTTAGAACATGCAGTGTTGGGTTCCCGTGAGTGATGCCCCTATACAAACCCACAAGCAGACAAAATACGTCAAGTACCTTCCAGTCGGTTGACTCGGTTTGCTGTCACGACTATGGCCAGTTAAGTATTATTGTATTACCTTGCGTGTGTATAACTAAGTAGGCTTACAGGCATAACAACTTCTATTTGTGTTAGATCTACCGGAATCCAGACATGGATGCTTCCATCTTCGTATGTCTTCTTACCGTTGGCTAAGATATAAGATGATGGAAAGGCCTCTTTTGTCTTCGTTGGTGATTTCAATGCTCACATTGGAGTGACTAAATTCTGTTTCTCCTACTGATCACCGTGACTTAAAAGCTTTGGACTTTGCCTGTGAAACAGGCTGTGAGCAAATCATAAGTGAAGCTACTCACAGATCTGGTAACTGCTCTTATACACCGAGTCCCCTGGCTTTATAACAAGTATATGGTTCTCTAATTGGGACATCTGATTATGCCCTGATTTCATTGATAAAGTTATCTGTTATTTTGCGAAAGTTAGCAAGAAGGGGAGCTTTTAGCACTTGTTGGAGAATTGGTACTGTTACTCCACTATGTAAATGTGTTTATGGTAGCTCAAGTCCAAATAATTACTGCCCTATTTTTCATAACTCCCCCATTATCTAAAGTTTTTGAGTCTTTTGGTAAAAGTAATCATCTGTTCCATAGTTTGCAATTTAGTTCTTGTAAAGGCTTTGGAGGAGGTGATGCCCTTCTTACAATCTCCAATGCTGTACAGAAATCCCTGGTTGTGATCAGGAAATTCGTATGATTGGCCTTGATTTTAGTGATGCCTTTGACCGTGTTAATCATGAGGCCCTTGTTTTCAAACTCAAACAGTCGGGAATGGGTGGGTTGTATCTTATTATTATTATTATTATTATTATTATTATTATTATTATTATTATTATTATTACTTGCTAAGCTACAATCCTA